>NC_091821.1:63321695-63544195 GCF_038994185.2 Dermacentor albipictus | reverse complement strand
GGCTTTTCTCACATCAGCTAACCTAAGCTCGCCTTCAGCTCGTTTTCGTGGTGCCGTGTAAACGTTTACTACAAACTGTAAAATACCATATACATCGTAGCTGGCAGGGTAATTTCACTATGGGGGAAAAAGAAGGGAGAAAACGAACGCAGACGCAGCCCATTTTCCTTAGTATTTCCTCGCCATAACGCTCTATTCTATGGCCAGTAGTGAACCACGGACTAGCCCAGTTATCTGTGCTGAAACTCATTTCTTTCTCACGCGGCTGCCTTTTTCCACACTCGCGCCTTTGGGCCTAATCTCGTGTATTTGTTGAAAGTTCTCGCAGAGTCATTTTCTTTTTGAACACGCTGCTGTTATTTCAAGCACCTAACAATCATCGCAATGACCCTGTTTAACCGAAGATCGAAAGAGACATTGCGATTTTAACGAAAACCTCTGCTGAACCGTGGATTTGAATAACCTTAGGCAGCATCCATCCAAGACACGACCTGCCAACATGAGCTCATTTCAAGCCTTCAAGCTTCGTGACGACAGTAAGTACAATGTTATGAAACTGTCATTGACAGGCAGTCTTCCTACGCATACCCACCCTCTGGAGCGTGTGTCAACTTGGAAACGCCCCCTATAGTCATTGAGGGCAAACAGTGACAATGACGGTGACACATGTTCCCGTGTCGTGTTTCGTATTTCCCTTCTACGTATACAAATCCCACCCCTTATGTCAAACTCCTGCGCACACATAAGGGGTGCTCAAGGAAGTAAGAATGAAGCGAGGACATGCGCCCGCCGCCTTCTTTCGCAGGGGGCGTGTGATGGGCGCTCGCCTGTGAGCGGAGCCAGCGAGCTTCCCGTGCGAGCGGCCCGATGGCGTGCAGCGGTGGCGCCAGTCTCTACCAGGACCACATCCTGCAGGCCGTGCTGCAGGGCAACCTCACCAGCGTGCCCGAGCCACCGTCCAGGCTGCTCAAGATACTGGTCGCTTCTTCAAGGCCCGGTGAGTGACCGGCGGCTGCGACACCGGGCCTCTGCGCAGCGGCGCGCTCGCACCGCACGATCGCACGTGCCCCGCGCTGCGGCGCGTGGCTGCAGGCGAACGTGCCAAGCTGCTTACAACGAAATTCCTTCTTGCTTTTGCGGGGCTCTCCTCCGCCTCGTTCGCCGGCCATTTAGACTCGCGACGGTTATTCGAGAGCCCAGCGCGTCTGTTCTCGATTGCCGAGCTCGCTTCCTGGGGTACGCACGCTTAAGTGAGGCCGGGCATTTAATTAGGCATTCCGTGAATGCGGCCCTCCGACGTTCTTTCCGCGAATCAAATCATTATTTTCCCTCTTAGTTTTCTTCGAGTCCTTTTCCGAGGGTCAAATAGTCAAACTTTTTACGTTGAACCAGTTTCTCGAAATAATGCCTGGAATGCGTGCCGGATGAAAACCAAGCTTCTTTTGTGAGTGCGAGGAATTGGATTTCTATTTAGGCTCACGGATTGTGCCACAGGGCTTGAGAGCAGCGGTGTAAATAACAGGTCACATGACACTGAAGACGTCGAAGCCGTCGAGCACACCTTCCGACATCGTTTCTTCTATTTTTATTTCGCATCTATGAACATTTTCCGTTCTTGTAAAGCATGAAATTTTGATTCCTTCAGCAAAGTTTCGTTAAGCTTCTCGCCTTTTTTTCTTTATGGTTTTCATAGCTATCTACAGGCGGCAGCTTCACCTGTACGATTTATACCACGTGCCCGCGTAACTTGCGCCAAAATTTTAAAAATGTGCAACTGCCACATAGCTGGACAGAACCAATTGGACACTGTTGCTTGCCTTAGCTTGGAGCATGTCAGACTATTGCTTGTATTGTTTATTAATTGCTTGCTGTTGCTTAATAATTAGTCATTATTATTTAATTATCTTCTCAAATATTATATTCACAGCAAAAGTGTGAGTGGGAAAATTGTAAGCCATTCTGGAAAATTCCCTATCCAGATTTTTGTTCCTCGAAACGTGATATATAGAAGGTTTTCCAAGCCCGAATGACAGCCTGCGAAACACGGGAAACTGCCGCTCAAATTGTCGCGCGGCATTTTTTCAATATAATGATTGAGTTGATTAATTATTACTAATTACTAATGTAATTAGGCGAAATACTAAATATAGCGTGGTTTGCCCTAAACGACGGCATTGTCGCTTAAGTGTGCTCGATGCTTTGCCTGTTGCGCCTGGAGAACGGAGTGCACCCCTATTGCGCTCTTTGCCTTTTCTCGGTATCTTGGCGGTCAGCCGGTACCATATCTCCATAATCAAGAGCAATTCGGATTTGTTCCAAAGAACAGAAAAAGGGCTAACGAATGGGGCAAGGAAGACAGGCAGCACTCTTGTCCTCTCTCTGTCTTTTTCCTTTCGCATACCCTGTTTCTGTTTTATAATAACTATGTTAGCTAGCCCAACACTCGCTTGGTTGTTCGTATTGTTGCATCTGAACTGCGGAATGCCAAGAGCTCTGGGTCACCTGCATGTGCTAGATTTTTTTCTTTTTGTTTACATCAATATGGAGCAGGTGTTCGTGCTATTGCGCAATGACCTTAAGGCCCAAACAATGAAACGTTCCTTTCCTTCGAGCGCTTCCTAACCTTACGTGAGGCCTCCTTACAGCGAAGGACCGATGGAGGAAGCAAGCATACTCTGAAAGCTCCCTTCCCCCGTCCTCACGTAAGGAGCGGTTGCCGCCATGCCTGGGTTCGAGATTACCTCTTAAAAGCTTTACGCTAACACCATTATTCAATAAAGAAATGTTGTATCGTCGCACAATGTTGAAATTGAAGAGCTAATATAGAGATGCCTCGCGCAAGGTTAGGAAGCGCTTGAAGGAAAGGAACATTTCATTCTTTGGGCCTTAGCCGTTTTCTTGCAACACATTCCCTTTGGTGTAGACTACCAGGAATCGTATACGCTCTCGTGATGCAGTGTATATTGCAACGAGCAACAGGAGCAGGGTCACCATTGTGAGCCGACTTAATCTCCCTCGTTTACTGTCGTTTCATTTGCATAAATATACGCATAAAAATCATGCACCGTGCCTTAAAAAAGAATGTTGTTTGAAACGTTAAAATGGCACTGTCAGGGGCACTTTGTATACGTGCTGTTATTTAGTAGGTTTTTTTTTTTTTCTGGAACCCGCTGTCAGCCAACGAGCTGATGCGTTGCTGCCTTTCCTCAGCTCAACATGCACGTCCTTGCGGCCCTTCAGCAGGCGGGTGCCCTTCCACATGTGCACAGCAACTAGTGCCTCCCTTCTGTTATCCTTTTATCCCGATCAACTAGCGCGAAGCGGCAGTACCGAACGTTCATAGCGTTAACCTCTCTGCCTTTGCTTCCGTCGGTCTCTCTCTCTCTCTCTCTCTCTCTCTCTCTCTCTCTCTCTCTCTCGCTCGCTCGCTCGCTCGCTCGCTCGCTCTCTCGTTTCAAGCTACGTGAAACACTCGGTGCACGCCGGTGCAGCAGCATTCCCAATGGTAGACGCCGACGACGATAACTATAACACGACGTGGACAGCAACAACACTCCGATCGCGCATTAAAAGATACAGAGAAAGAAAGAGAGAGAGAGACAAAACAAAAAAGGGAGGCAACAAAAAAAGAAGACGAATACGAGAGGCGGTGCGAAAAGTGTACTCCCACTTGCCACTAACTCTTTCTTTCCTTTCTTTTTCTTTGTGTGCATGTGTGTGCGTCTCTTTTCTTTGCTTGTTCGCTTGCCTCTTAGGCCGTCTAATTTGTCTGTTTTGTGTACTTTTGGGGAGTTTCTTTTTTCGCTGTATCTTTCAACGCGAACACGTACTATAACGACAACAAGTCGCCCATAACGTCAGATTTCATACCTTCAAGGCGTACCATATTTTCGAAAATACAAGTGCCCTAGAAACCTTTTACTCTCCCCACTTTCTATCTAATATCAAGCCGGCAGAGCCCGAACAAAAGAAATTTGCCGCGTGAGTGTAATCGACTTCAGATTTTTCCTTTCCTTCTTTTTCTTCTTCTTCTTCCACTTCCGCTAACGGCGTTCAAGCTAACGTCGCGGTTAGCATTTTCAAAGGTGCTGCGAAGAGCCTCCATGAAACAAAGGACACATTCCTACTTGACGACGATAGCACAAAGCAGCTCGAGTGCGACTACACGAAGAAATTCACGTCAAGTGACAATGTGAGTCACTGACTGACTGAGGAGAGCGGTGAGCGCTAGATGTCTTTTACCTAGCAGACCATGTTTTCTATTCCTCTCTTTGTTTCTTAGGTTTAAATTAACTTCAGATACTACGATTCTAAGTTTCCGTATAACATTTCTGTATTGTGCTTAATTTTGCTCAATCGTCACTTACAGCGTCGATAGCATTGTCTTCGTCGTCGCTTTTTGTCCCTCGTCTATACGTATGCGCTGTAAGTGACGATTGATACCATGGAATACCAACTAGCCCGTGCCCAAACCTTAATTTTGCGTTTCTGATATTTTTCTTTCTTTATTTTTGCATTTTTAACGTTTCTTTGCTTCGAATTCAAGAAACCACACGAACTTTAATCATTATGGTGGAAAAAAAAGAAATAATAGTGAGTGGTTATTTTCGAGAAAAAATGGCAGTGAACGCAGTGTGCCAAGCGGGAGATTTCTCAGCCCATTAAGCCCGAGTGTTTGCGGTAGTAACAGAGTGGCGAACGCTGGCCCTGCAGTCACGAACCACTTTTCTACGCGCACTATGCCCCGCACTGCTTTCTTCTATTCACGCAGTTGCCTGCGTGTACTTAGCTTTCTGATTTCGCGACGTTTATATTCAGGGGAAATTCTTGTACGCTTACTTTTTTATGAGTAATTTTATGCGATTTTAATAGGTGGATTTCGGCACAGTGCCCTGTGAAATAGGAAAAGAGAGATACCGAGAGACCGGAGGTAAAAAAAAAAAAGCAATCTGCCCAGAGCCATCAGGCCTGTCACGCACATCGCCGAAACCTGCCATCAGGAGGGCCTCGCCGGCTATAGTCCCCTCGCCAGTAAGCCTGCTCGCAGGGTTACTTGGCGTTCATTTTCGTTGCTCCATAAAACAGTGAAACACGGAATAAATGCACGAGTGACACAGAAAAAGGGGAGCAGCAGAATAAATAAGCGATGAAAGTATAAACACTAAAAATAATTAAAAAAAAATAAAAATAATGTTTGTGTAGCGGCTGTGCAAGGAAACATTAAAAACGTAAAAAAAAAAAATTAGAGAGAAGCAAGAAAGAAAATTTTCAACTTTGCAAGTCACTATATACGAATCACCTTAACCATACAATTTCCTACAAAAGCTCTGGCACTGGTGTCTAAGGGAGCTGCAAGCATGGCTGTTCAGATAGCATAGGAATAATCGCGCATGGATATGTCTAAACTTTGTCTTTGCGACTACAAACGCCTTTGTGGCACGCTTTTGGCGCACATTTACGTGTTACGGAGACGCCACTGAGGCATGACGAGCTGCCGGCGAACACCCGTCATCTGATCAAAAACACAGGGGTACGGAGGTTACATTCTGTTAACAACAGGGCCGGCATGGTGTAAGGATTCCTGCCGCTCGATCTTAGTCATTTGTTATCATCCGCCATGCACGACCGGCCAATCGCGGTGATGAGGTGCGCTGCATAGGTTTATTTTGTGCTTGTTCTGCATAAAAGAGAAAAAAAAGAGAAGCACGCGAGACATGTCGTGCGTTACTACATCCTTTCAAAGGGCTTAACCTGAGCCGTAATTAAAGGGACACTAAAGCGAAAATTATTCATCTGCTCTATCAAGAAATTACCCTTATAAAATATCAAAAACACAACTGTTACCATGATGAGACGCTTGGTATGCTAGAAAAATCACGACAACAAAATACAGGGGGCGGCGTCTCCTTAAGAGAGAGAGAGAGAGATAAATAGAGAGAAAAAAAAACACTTACTTGGATCATCGAGGTCGTTGCTCTTGAGGTCGAGTGGGTAGTGTCCCCATTCCAGGACTCCACTGGCCATAACTGCTCGACGTACTTGCTGGACGAGAGCTTCTTGTCCCGCCAGGGTATCGCCGGTCAGCTGTACCTCCCACCGCTCAAAAGACGTGCTAGGCGTCTTCAAGTGTTGAGGTTTGCCCCCGCACCCCAACGAGATATGAAAGAGTGTAGGGCGTGTGTCGCCGCACCAGCGGCAGATGCCGCGATATGTTTGTGGGTACATCTTGCTGCATCTGTGTAGGTTTGGGAATGTGTTGGTCTGAATAAGTCTGGGAGCTACTGCCTCTTTAGTGCTGAGCTTTCTGTGAGGGGGAGGATAAATCCTGCGGTTGAGTCGCTGGATTACGAGTCGGTCGCAGTAATTGGATGACAGGGGCACGAAGGTAAAGAGCGGGGATTGATGAGACGATTGGTTTTGCCCCGCTCGGTTGATTAGCGATCGAGCTAAGGCGTTCGCCCTTTCGTTCCCCTCCAGCCCCGCTTGAAATTCCCCCACCGGCTCGCTGTGGCGTAATGGATTTTGACAGCGTGTTCTAGTTCCTGGTTAATTCTTTAGCGGTAAAGATAGACTACATTCTGTGCTAGAGGAGCTAAACCTTTAATTTTCGGGAATTTTTGCTGTACCAATGCGGCCTAAATACGATAATAATAATAATAATAATAATAATAATAATAATAATAATAATAATAATAATAATAATAATAATAATAATAATAATAATAATGATAATAATAATAATAATAATAATTTTAAATTCGTGACTCCACAGTGACCTACCGGTGTTAGAGATTCGGCGCGAAATTCAAACTGAAACTTTTACCTTCGTTTTCTCTAATAATAATCAATGCATAATTTCGAAATCAAAGATACCAGGGCTTTCAAGGAAGCTTTATCTGTCTAAACTGATTTAGTGTTTCGCTTTTGTGTCCATTTGAAGGGAAACCGAATAGTCTGTCGAATTCAATTAGACGCTCATATACGGATGCGGGAACCTTATAAACCATGGAAGTAAAATTTTGGGGGGGGATTTTTCTCTTAGGAGCGACGTAATCGTCGGTTGAAATTGCGACGTCACTCCGCCCCCCGTCAAGCGACGCGCGCTGCTGCTGACGCTGACGATGCGAGCGGTGACTGGAAACCGCGGCGTAGTGACGTCAGCACTGGTGTTCTGTTCCTTCGCATTCTCCGCGACTGCGCCTGAGCGTGCTTGTTTCTGCGTGCGTGCCGTCATAATCTGCTTCGCCCGACCCTGCATTCCTTCGTCTGTGTGTATGTAGAGTGGTAGTTGACGTGCGCAGCATCAATTGAAGTGGTGGGCCGATCATGCCGGCGTTCTGTGCAGCCTACGGTTGCACGAACACCAGCGGCCGCGACGATGTTCCGATGTTCCATTACTTCCCGCAAGACAAGAAGCCTTCAGCAAAGTGGGAGGCTGCTGTGAATTGAAAGAATTTCAAGCGCTCAAGAACAACAGTGCTGCGCTCTAACCACTTTCGTGACGACGATTACTACCAGAGTTTATCAATAATGCGTGAATGAGTGAGTACGACTTGCTGCTAGCAGGCTTTCTAAACTCAGCGCGAGAATGTTGGGGCGACGAACACATAAGGACAGGACGGGTGCGGGCGGACGGATGGTAACTGGTCTTGGAAGACCTTATGAATACATGAACTCGTCCAAACCTGTATTTTGATTTACTGCTAGCTCCTTCGTGTTAGCACGCTGAACGGAAGGTGCATGTTTACATCCCGCCCTTGACACAGGTTTGGTCGCAAACCGCCGCTAATTTTCTATTCGCACGTGTGTTGTGAAGCAGCCTACATGCAGCTGCCATAACCCAGTGCAAGTGTAAAATTTGCATGTTTGAAAGCCAGCGCACGTCAGGACGCTGCGCTGCCCCTTCTCTCGCGCACAGAGAGAAACCGGCCGTCTCACGTAGCTGGCAGAATTAACGGCTCTGGTTACGAGTAGCGCGCGGATGGCGCAATGATGAAGGTCACTACAAGTGCTGCAAGAGCCGGAAAACTTCTTCCCGCATGTAAACCGTCTGTGTAGATTGCCGACCGCTTTGGGGCAGTGCACGAACGCCGATGAACGCATCCCCGCTTACGTTCTACGAGCAGGCATGCAGGAACATAACAGTGCAGTTGTTTGTCCGGAAACGAACTCACTGGATCACTGAATGCAGCTTCGCAAAAAACATACTCACCAAAGAACATTTCTAACACGAGGAGATGCTAACACTTTGCTTTCGTTCCCGTCGAAACCACTGCTTGCTAACAGCATATTTTGCTTCTTGGAGAGGCCGGCTCCTCGCAGCCGGCTCGTACATGTAGGGAGCATCGCCTAACTCCTCAGAGAAACGCAAGATCTCGAAATTTACCATTAATGCCTCATGCGAAACAGCGCCAAACCACCTTGCACCGTGCTTCATGTGCAGCGGCAGCGGTCGGTCCGGACGAACACCATTGTTGGCGTCACGAGGCGCCCGACCAATCACAGGCGCAAATAGCGTGGGTGAGCTGCCCCGAGTCTGCTGCTGCACGTTTCGTCGAAATAAAATATGTTTGTTTGCGCTTTCTTTCGCTCAATTTCGATGCGATATTCGAATTTGGAGGGTTGAAAACCATTACGTACAGCACTTCACTCATTTTTTCTGGGAAACCCTTCAGCTTCTCTTTAATAATGTGGCTTTCGAGGGACCAAAAATTTACTATTTGGCCAAACTGCTCACAGCATAGCTTACAAAGGAAGGAGGGTGCTGCGTCGAACAGAAAATCATGATTGCAACCGTCCTGCGAGTAACATAGCGATGCCGCACATCTCACAACTGCCGTCAACTTGGGCACTTTACCGATGCCCTCATTGGAAAAAATGGCAGGGATTAGTTCCATTCGTGGCTCCTCTGCTTGAAATGCACGGTGGTTGTAATGCAGGCGGTACAGCGCTCCCATCTTGTTCAGATATTCGAAGTTTGACAGAGGCCTCAAAAGCGCGGGACCGAATTCATGGAGCTTTTCTTTTTTTTCAATATATACGCAATAATTAGGAAATGCTGGCGCGCTTAAGTGGCGCCGGCCACCCCTTTTCACATACGCTTACGTACAGTGTAATGTAAAAAATGACATAACATGCTTGTAAGGTCGTTCCGAAGGTTGACTCATGTATGCATACTTTTTCTTTAGTGAAACGTGTGGTCGCTGGTTTTCTATGGGGTTCTCTCTATGTTTGTGGATTTGTTGTCTTACAATGTCGTGCTGTTAGCTCACACTCGAGTCGCTTTCTGGGAACGCCTGCAAAGCCTGCTTTGGGAAGGCGGCGACCGGACGCAGTTCAGGAAAAAAGGGAGCGGCAGTGGTTCTCACGCTCTGCTTCTTGCGAGTACCTATAAATCGAACCATAAATCGAGCAGCGCGCGGCTAGCGGCTTCTGGAGAAGGAGAGAATTCGGCGCAGTGTTTGGGTCCCGAGTGAGAGGGCGCGGGTGGTTCGAGTGGCGCACACGGCCGGTGTGAGTTATGGAGCCCGGACACATGGTCCCGTGGCTGGGTGTGAGAACGTGTGCGGCTGAGCGGGCAGTGTGGCCTGAGACTTTGAGAGACAACGGACCGATCTCGTCAAGTGCCCGGTCGGAGCGATGGACTGCCCCGAGGCCTTAATTGCTCAGCCGCATTCGCTTATGTGCACTCGCTTTCCTTGTTTACAAACTACTCGCAGTGTAACGGAGCGCTAATGACTGTCTGCAAATAAATTAGGTTCAAATTATTGACATCCAAGACCTTGAGTCCCGCAATACCGAAGCAAGCGAACACTGCAGCGACCTTAGGAGAGCCGACAACGACAACGAACTAAAACACCAAGAAAGGAGAACCCGGCGGAGGAGGGAAGAAGAAAATCTTGCTGTGCTCAAGCTTCATTCAAGTCGCTCAAATCAACTCACATGAAAAAGACAAACGCACTTATAATTTAAAGAAACGTCAAACTTAAAGTCGCATAAATACACTAAAGACAGTGTCACATAGAACACCCTGGAATGTATAAAGCCGTTTTCCTTCGTACGTTCTCTTTGCCATTGGCCACCCATCTTCGCTAACGGTATGCTCATACGAACAGCTCTCTTACAAAAAAAAAAAATGGTAATACGGGTCCTGGGTTTTCAGAAATGTTTATTTATACTTCATTATTATCATTGTCATCTTTCTTGTGGCACGGGTGCTTTCAAAGGTAGACGAAAAAATCGCAATCATGCCTAAAATCTAAAGGTATTCTTTTTGAAGTTTGCCCTCTTGCACATTTTGGGCGCACTATTGGTGCAGTTTTGTCGATATTTTTTGTTCGTAAACCCCTACGTGCCTTTTTCTAGCAGGCGAAGCAATTTCACAAATTTTCTCCGCATAATAAACGTGGGAATAAGTAGCCCTAAACAAATATGTATGAATGAAAATAACGAAAAGTAATGGGAGAGTGCTTCAAAAGCATTGAAGGGCTGTGGTAATGCTGACATACCACCATAAAAATCACTCGCGTTTCTCTGAAAGCTGACCACACGTCACTTCTTACATCAAGCGCATCACACAATGGCCCTAGCTCCGTTCTTCGAAAAGGCACGTCGAGGGAGAAAGCTGCTGTCCTCCTTCGCACTGTTCTACACCAGCTACTTCATGTAATAAACGATGCGATCTAGATCAGTATCCGCGATCTCCCGCGCTTTCTTGGTGAGGCAGAGCAGTAAACAAAATTTGCATGTGGAAGCGATTATGCAAAGGAAACTTTATAGAGTCGGCAGTCTGGGGCTGCTTGCACAGGCGTACGTACGCTAGTTTAAGCGCAGTGGGAAGAAATATTCTTTCGCCTTTTCTTGTTAGAGACATTGCTCCCACGCGATTTATGTTTTTTAGGCTCTTGTTTCAAGCACGTGTTGGCTATGCCATTCGATCACCATATTGTGCTTAAATTGCGTGTTTTTCACAGGTACTTAGTAGCTGGAATGTTGAAAGGCACATAGCAAACTTGTTTTTAAAGGTACTTTAGCACTCGTAATTCTTAGCGTTACGCTACGTTTGTTTTTCTTTATTTTTGGTATTTGCGATATAGGAGACGAAGAAATGAGTCACGTACTCTAAGCGCAAACACGTGGTAGTATAGGTCTAGTACCTAGTCTATACCTTCTAGTATAGGTCGTTTCGATTCCAGGACCGTAAACCGTCGTCCACTCTTCCGGTGTTCGTCCCGATCCGGAGAAAGTTCGCGCGGTCAAGGATTTCCCTGTGCCCACCTGCGCAACCAACGTTCGAAGCTTTGTAATCCTCTGCTCCTACTTCCACAGATTCGTGCGAAATTTTGCTGACATCGCACGTCCTATAACGGAACTTCTTAAGAAAAACGCGACTTTTGTCCGGGGTCCCGGCCAAGCTAGTGCGTTTGCTGAGCTCACGTCGCCACCGATTCTTGGCCACTTTGACGTGTCCGTCCCAACGGGGGTTCGCACCGACGCCCACGGCCACGGTATCGGCGCTGTTTTGGCACAACGACAGCACGCTTGCGACCGTGTCTTTGCGCACGCTAGCCGTCTCCTGTCACCAACCGAACGCAACTACTCGATCACCTCACGTGAATGCCTCGCCCTCGTTTGGGCAGTAGGTAAATTTCGCCCCTACCTCTACGGGCGGCACATAGTGGTGTATAAAACAGGCCGACTCCATGAGGACGCTGATTGCTTGTCACGTCATTCAGTAGACCCACCAGACTTGCCTGAGACCGGCGAGTCAACTTGCGTCCTCGTACCTACCGCGTTTGGTGACACTGACGATGAGCAACGACGCGACCCTTATTTGAGGGACATAATTCTCAGCCTGACAGACCTGCCAACTTCACCCTCTTCGCGTACGTTTGTGCTGCAAGTTTGCATATTGTACTGTTACAACATGCACTCTGATGGCCCTGAACTGCTATTGGTCGTTCCCAAGCATATGCCCGAGACTGTGCTCGCACAGTTGCATGATGTCCCAACTGCTGGTCATCTGGGGGACTCTTAAAGACATATGGCCGTGTTCAGCGTCGTTTCTTCTGGCCCGGTATTTACCGTTCCGTTTGCCGTTACGTCGCCTCCTGTAAATCTTGTCAGCACCGCAAAAAATCAACAGCCCTACCAGCTGGCCGTCTTCAGCCTATTGAAATACATCTTCGCCATTCTTTCGAGTTCGTCTTGATCTCCTTGGCCTTTTTCCTGTATCGCTTAGTGGGAACAAGTGGATAGCAGTTGCTACGGTCTACACCACCCGGTACACGATTACGCGGGCTCTCCCTAACACTTGCGCAATCGACATCGCTGACTTCCTTCTCAACGCAGTGATACTCCACCACGGGGCTCCTTGACAACTCCTTACCAACCGGTGCCGCTACTTTCTCTCACAGGTTGTCCAGAACATCTTGCACACCTGCGCTACGAAGCACAAGTTTACAACGGCGTATCACCGTCAGACCAACGGCCTCATATAGTGCCTCAATAGACAGAAATGCTCGCTATGCACGTCTCCACCGCCCACCGTGACTAGGATGTCGCTCTGTCATTCGTCACATTCGCCTAAAATACGTACCGCCATGATTCTGCTGGTTTCTCTCCATTTTTTTTTTCGTTTGCATGGACGAGACCCTATACTACCGTTTGACACAATCCTCTCAGCCGTTCTCAATACAACGTCAGAATATGCCCGAGATGCCATATCTAGAGCGACAGAGGCACGTAAGATTGCACGCCTGCGTCTGACCACATCCCGATAAAATCAACGATGCATATATGACGCTCGCCACCGCGCTGCCCACTTTAACCATGGTGACATCGTGCTTCTTCTTTGGAAACCAGCATGGCGAGTTGGTCTTTGTGAGAAGCTGATTTCACCCTACTCAGGGCCATACCGTGTCTTGCGTCAAGTGACAGACGTGACCTGCGAGTTACAACCTCTCGATACCTCCACACCGCGATCCTCCTGAGATATCGTTCACGTCGCTCGACCGAAGCTATATCACTCAAACCTACCAAGAGCCGGGACAGCGCCTTCGCCGCAGAAGGTCATGGCACGGGGCGCTGAAGAAGCGAACGATGATGAGGGGAGTGACGAAGACGACGATCGCCTATTCGCAACTCAAATCAACATTAGGGGGCGCTGCGAAGCCTGACCCGGTCTGGCTACACTGTGCAGTATGGCGGCTTTACGGAGGTCCCCGCGTACGCTTTCCTTGGTGAAAACTTTAAGTTTGTTGCACTGCGATGTTAATTCGCGCTGTTTTGTGGGGGGAGAACGGGTAGTGGACGCCGAGCACCTCATTTTAGTCGGTACCAGTGGTACAAAGAGTAATTAACTAGAAGTGGTCGCGCGTGTGTGCAAACCTCCGGCGTGACAGCGGACCCGCACGAGATTGTGGTGAGAATCGCCGACGCATTCCGGGACCCATCGATCGTGGAGGCAAAGTGTTCGTGCACTGCTGGATTGTCGCAAAAGTGCAAGCACATCTCGGCTGTTTCTCCTGGCACCTTATCCTGGAACATTTGGTGTAGTTGTCAGTCCCTTTAATGCTTCATCTCTACATTGCGTTTCAATGCTGTTCATATTGCAAAGATCGTAGTAAAGTGAAATGTTCATGTGCGTGCACCGTTGTAAGCAGAAGAGATCCTATTATGTGCCGAACTGCAACTTAGCTTCACCTTGTGCTGTGGCGCTTGGGGTTACCTATCACAATGCATATCCTGCTTTTTTTTCTTTTTTTTTTGCCGACATGACTGTTCGTTTCCTATGGCTCATACGTTATTGTTTCACAATTTGTGCTCGAGCAACTGCGTGATATCAGTGGCGACTCAGGCAGAACTCATGAAACCAACTTTTGTTGTCTTTGTTAGTGCCCTTCTTAAAGGGGCCCTGAAACTGGCATGCCGCATAATATAGATACCACGACCACCACAAGCTCTGTTCGCAGGACGATCAGACAGCCGTGTGTATTTATTGGTCTCTGTAAGTGATGTAGCTCCAGGCGTCCATCTCGCGTTTAGAGAGTGCCACACATGCCTGAACCACAAGTAGCAATGTGTAAAAAAAAAAAACTTGACCAGGACCTTGCTACCTTGCCATGCTCCGTGTAGCTTCCAGCACACTAGCTGAGGCGAAAGGAGAAAGCAATGCATCAGTGCAATAACTACTGATTCCGCTTACAGTTCAATGATTCGAAAAATTTTTGCAGCAGGCGGTGTCCTTTTGTAGTGAGGTAACTATGATCAGTCGGAAGTGTTTCAGTGCCCCTTTAAGTGTTAAGTGCTTTAAGTCCATGTTAAACTTTTATGTCACTTACTTTCCATTTATTGATATGTTGATAGTAAGGACAGCTCTATATGCTCTCTGGAGGTCAATAATTATCATTCACTGATGTTAAGTCTGCACAAGTGTCTCCCCATGTTGTATTACCCAGTTGAAAAACACAACAGGAAATTTTAACAGTCTGTCGTATTTTGGGACGTTGTTTCTGTAGTTCTGTTGCCTGTAGTTCTGTTGCCTGTAGTTCTGTTGCCTGTAGTTCTGTTGCCTGTAGTTCTGTTGCCTGTAGTTCTGTTGTCTGTAGTTCTGTTGTCTGTAGTGTGACGTCCTGTAGTAGAAAGTTCTGTAGTTCTTGATCAATATTTAATTAAAAATTGACAGAGACGTCCGTAAGGTTATGTAAATTTGTTAGTACAAAAAAGAAAAACATAAAAGTAAAAAAAAATTAAAAAAAAAGAAACGTCTTCGCCTAGGATTCGAACATGCGACCTCACGATTCCCAGCCCGGCATCTTACCACTGCACCACCGCTGACTTTTTTTTTTTTCTTTCATGGTATTTATTGCAGTAGCAACAACCCGATATTCACCACTTGTGCATAGTCAGAGAATGGAGAGCACACTGACAGTCACTCAGAGAAAAGGCATCGTTCATACTGTGGGTAGAAATGTGGTTTCACTTTAGAAGGGTGGTAAGGTTAGGCACCTCACCAAAATGGGGTACCAGTCTGGCTGGGTATCAAGTTCATCATAAACCTGCTTTAGGTGTAGGGTCATTTGGATGAAATTCACCCTTGTAGGTACAACCGTTTCGGCGTTTCTGTCCATCATTCGCGTTTTCCACAAACTGTGCATTCCGATGAGAAAAAACATATCAAAAGGTGCACTATTATCAGCGGTCGGCAGCAGGTATCGCACAGTATGAGCGTTGATGTCAAAGTCTTTTTTCAAAGTCCGTTGGAGGACATCCCAAAATAGTATGGCGTCGGTGCAGCTAATAAAACAGTGTTCAATCGTCTCTGGCACGTCACAAAGGCGACAGTTAACAGAAGAGACAAAGATACCCTTTTTCTGTAGCCATGTTTTAACCGGTATGGTTTCACTATGAACTTTATAAAAGAATGTTTTGCAGCAAGGGGATATATACATTTTACGAACTCGCTTTAGAACATCGTGACCTGGCCATTGAATGTATAGTGATCGGTAAAATGGAGGCGGAAAAAGCATGGACAATAGATCTTTGTATAACGTTTTACGCGACACAGAGTACAAGTATTCAGTGGAAAACCGAACTGTCAGGAAACGAACCGCCAAGTAAACTTCTTGCATGAACCCCCACAAGCATAAACGCGAAGAAAAATTCGAAGAAACGATTAAATCAGGTAAAGCATTAACAAGTGTGACTTGCATGAATGACCGAATTATAGGATGTGATGTATCACGAAAAAAGAAGAAACGAGACACTATTTGTCGCACATAAAGATGTACTAAACCCAGCCCACCTTCACTAACGGGCCTGAAAATATTGTCTCGCCTCATGGGCTCAAAAGTGGAAGACCATACGAAGGTCGCAAAGATTCGGTGAAAGCGTTGGATGTAGAGCCTTGCACAATGTATAACTTGCAATACATAGTAAATTTTTGTTGCCAAGAACTTATTGCAGGCCTCGGCTTTCCCAAAAATAGAAAGTCGATGTGGAATGAATGTCTGGGCGTAACCTTGCAGGGCAGAAACCTGTTCTTTCCAATAGTGTGCGCTTAATTTATATGCGTGTAGCGGCACGCCGAGATACTTTGGCGGGACACCGGTCCAATTAATGCCTGCAAACTGTTCTGGTGTATAGCACCATGCGCCAAACCATAAGCCTAAGCTTTTTGCGGAGTTCATTCGTGCTCCTGATACGCTGCCAAATTCCTCTATTTTTGATACTACCTTTTCAACACTGGACTTATCCGTGCAGAATAACGCTAAATCATCTGCATAAGCTAAGACTTTTACTTCATTACCCAGTATATTGAAGCCATGGATGTCACTCGACTGAATTACGCTTAAGCATAGCGGTTCCAGATAAAGGGCGAATAGTAATGGGGACATAGGGCATCCTTGTTTTACCGAAGAGCAAATGGAAACTGGTTTAGAGAGTTGGCCATTAATAACTAAACGAGTGGTACAAGACGTATAGCATAGCCTCACGCCTTTAAGCACGACGGAGCCAACATTGGCATGCTCCAGAAGTGTAAATAGATAGGAGTGACTGACACGGTCAAAAGCTTTAGCAAGGTCCACCTGGAGCATTGCAAGCTGTTCAGTGGAACCGTAACAATACTGAAGGAGTGTACGGGCGATATGTATGCTGGTTTGAATGGATCTGCCCCTAATTCCACACGTCTGATGGGAACCAATGAGAATTGACATCGCAAATTGCAATCTATTCGATAAAATTTTTGCAAAAATTTTATAATCTACGTTTGACAATGTGATTGGCCTGTAGCTTTCAACAGAACGCAGTTTCTCCTTATCTGAACTTTTTGGAATTAAAACTGTGTAAGTTTTGCAAAAAGATTGCGGAAGGGCGTCTACCTCTAAGCTTGTAATAAAAATGTCCAATAATATGGGACTGATAACTGATTTGAAAGCTTTGTAAAATTCACAGGAAAGTCCATCAGGGCCGGGTGTTTTCGACAGAGGCAGCTGATCAATAGCTAGCTCAATTTCTTGTATCGTAAGGGTATCACTAATGCATGCACAGTCATCATCCTGTAAAGGTTTTACAAAGGACACAAAACTCTCTAAAACTTTAGTATCGTGATCATCGGGCCGAGCACTAAACAACTGACTGTAGTAAGTTTCGAACTTAGAAATTATGTCATTCGTATTTGTTAAAAGAGTACCTTCGGAGTATATTTCCGGAATTACTTTGGAAACAGCGTGACGTCGCTCGTCAAGTAAAGCTTGACGTGTTGGTTGCTCAGACTGCAGAGCGCGCATGTTTCGAGATCGAACTCGCGCACCTCTGTAACGCAGTGCATCATACTTTTGCAACTCACATTTAAGATTTTCTATGTCAACAATGTAAGTGCCTGGCATTTCGCATTCCATCTGGTAAAGGTTGTGTAGGCTCTTAAGAAGTAATGTTTCTTCATTCTTTCTATAGAATGCTTTCAGCGATCCAATTTCTATAGCCACTGTACGAACCTCTTGTTTAAAGAGTTCCCAAGCTGCAAATAACGGCAAGTCAGTAGAAAGAGAATTTTTTTAGGGTCATGCGTACGCGATTAATAAAATCCTGATCATTTAGGAGGTCAGAGTTAAGCTTCCAGAGTGCCCACTGTGGTCGGAAATTGGTTGCAGATTTCTCACCAATCTTTGCGATAACCATGCAATGATCCGAGAACGAAACTGGGATAGTAGTGCAGGACAGTTCCCGGGAGAGGAGTGATGAAGAAACATAAATCCGATCAAGGCGGGCATAAGAGCGACCTTGAATTCGTGTATAAGAGCGAGCTCCCTGTCCCGACACTCCTATATCAACGAGCCCTGCATTTTCTATTATGTTAGACAAAACTTCACCACTCCTGTCCCGCTGAGTGTTAATGCCGCTTCGATCGCACGGATCACATACACAATTGAAATCGCCCATTAACACAATGCAACGATCACAGTCCATTAGACTACGCACAGTATCAAATAAGACAATTCGTTTTGCAGCGTCATTAAATGCATAGACGTTGACTAATCGCCATGGCACACCCTGCAACACAAAATCACAGCATATATATCGGCCTTCAGCGTCTACATGGTAACTAAGTGCTGAACAAAGTAGGCTCTTTTTCAGAAACAGGAAACAGCCCGCGGATAAACCAAGAGCGTGGGAAACGCAGACGTTATATTCAGACAGAAAAGGTCGCAAAGCCCTTTCTGTCTCGTCATCGCTCTCAATCTTCGTCTCCTGCACGGCGACGAAGTCGAGCCGCTTCCTAGACAAAAGCCGGCGAAGCTGCGCCTGTCTCTGCAAAGACCTAAGGCCTCTCACGTTCAAAGTTGCGAAGAGAAGTTGCTGGGACAGGGCCATGGTGAATACCAACTATTTAGACCTAATTCTCTATGCGGTCGGTCTTCGAGGGTAACGGTGAGGCTCCCTCCGAACCCTCACCAGGCCTCCTGGACCTTGATCGCCGGCACTGTCCTGAGTGTGTCGATGTTTTGCGGCGACGTGCTTTCCTTGTGGTACTGGCCGTCTCGCTGTCCGTGCTTGATTCTGATCTGTTAGTCGCACGGCGCTTCGGAATTGACGTATCCGCGCTACTTCGTCTCTCTTCTGACAGCATAGCGCACGTGTTGACGTGCTTCGGTGTAGCAGATGAGTCATCAGCGGCTGTCTCATTCACTTGCTGGGCGGGAACTGTCTGCGTAGTAGCGGGCACTTCTTTCTCTTCGCTACTTTCCTTTTCCACGGGCGGTTCTGCGATGTCATTGTCTTCAACATGTAGAGGGGCTTTACTCGCACAGCTGGTATTCGCGGAAGAGGGAACGTCTCCCGTTGCGTCGAGAACCTCAGTAACATCCATTATGTGTTCCTGCAGGCTTTCTTCTGGAGGCCTTGTCCTGTGTCGTAGCTTGTCGGCGTATGTCACAACACATTCTTCATCTGTGTGGCCAAAGCGTCGGCAGGCTTCACAACGTGGGGTTCTGCAGTTTCGACGTATGTGCCCAACCTTGTTACAGCGAAGACAAAGTGGGGGCCGGCCTGGAATCAATACAAGGCTCTGCACTCCACAAACGTGTAGCAGATGTGGAACGTCTCCCACGCCGACTCCATCGGCAAGAGTCAACACCACGTCACGATTTAGGGTACGCATTTGCTCCATTTCCGATACTCTCCAGCTTTCTGCTGATATAGACTTCACTTTCCCGTAAGCCTGGAGCGCTTCTCGAATGTAATCGTCTGCCAAACGCTCAGGAAGCCATAAAAGCTTCATTTTCACCTCTGTGGGCTCGGGGTCAATAACGAGGCAGCGTCTACCTTTTACGGATAATTCTCCGCACGTGACTAGCTTTGATTTTGTAATTGATGATTTGCACGTCACCATCCACACGTGTGACATCTGAAATTGACCGATGGAACTTATTTCCTTCAGGTCAATAACGTTCCGAAGGGCGTCTCGGAAGTCTTGGGCTCTGTACGGTCGACCACTTAAGTCAGCATGCAGGAAAACGGAGTCCACAACCAGCTTACCGGTAGGAAGACGAGGTATCACAACACGGTAGTCATTGCTGCTGGCTGAAGCCTGAGCAGCACCTCGGCCAGGGGCCGATAAATCCTTTGGAGCGGAGAACATGAAAAAAGCGACCGTTCGGAACGCCGTCTTCTTCTTCCTCTGCACCACCGCTGACATGCTTTTCGAGTGTACGTTTTGGCCATGTGAATAGTACGACGTGCTGATGCGCTGATGTTTACATTTGCATTTTGAGAGCCAAGATCCGCTATCACTCCACGGCGTCAAGTGCCGCATTTCTAGAAGAGCAAGAGTGTTCGTACCATCGACAGGTACATCGTGCAGTGCTAGAACATCGATTTTGATGTACGATATCCATATTAAATAAGGAATTCAGAAATAGGCAACGTTGACTTTTAGGGTTATTACTGCTAGTTTCGACAGTAGTCTCTCGTTCTTTACACTTTTGAGCGCGCATATAATTCGTGTGTTCAATGCAAAATAGTTACATAAACATTCGTGGATGAGAGTTCTTTCTGACAGCATACTGGCTTCTCACGGCAGCACTGTACCAGATTAATGAGACCCGAGCGAGACAGCTTTTCACGCAACTTTGTGGAACAACCCAAATCTTCTTTTCTGCTTCGCATAAAGCTTGTGAAATATTCCTGGGAAATTAACTAATGTGTCAGTGTAACAGCACATGTAAGTCCACAGGCCTGTGTGCCACATCTTACCAAAAAAAAAAACGGATACGCAGCCATTCCCGCAGATGGTATGATTTTGATCAGCGGCCGATTTTGAGGAGGCTGGTAGGGCGTTGCTGGTGCCGCGTCGTCACGGCACAATTATAACTATTCGCCACGTCGACTTTATTACCGGTGTCGGTGCCATCAGCATTGCCGGCTTCAGAGAAGCGCGATTGAATACCGCGCAAGAGAAAAGTACAGTGTACACCACCGATGCGAAAACCTACAATTTTAAAGGACCGCGACGGAAAGCGCTTCTGTTGCGACTTCGGAACTCTTGGCCGTCGCGACCGAATGTTTCTGCTGCGACGTCAGAATTGGTGTCGTAACGTCGGAGTCGCTGTCAGGATATAAAGCTGTTGTTCCGACTTCAGAACTCTTGTTGTCGCGACAGAATGCTTCTGTTGCGAAATCAGAATTTCTGTCGTAATGTCAGAAATGTCTCCCAATTAAGAAATGTCAACAATTTCTGTCGTACAACAGAATTTCTGTAGTTGCGACAGGAATTCCTTTTGTCTTTTTCAACAAGGCACTACAGAAGCTTGTCGCATCACACAATTTCAGTGCACTTCTGTTGTCATCATTGGGTACATGTTGCGGCGATAGGTTTCCGTTGTGGAACAGTTCTCTGTAGTACAACAGAAGTTTGTCCATTACTTCAGGAACACTTCTGTTATGACAACTGGGGGCCTGTTGCAATGATAGGCTTCTGTCGTACAACAACATTTTTCTGTAGTACAACAGAAGTTGGTCGCATTACTTCAGGAACACTTCTGTTGTGACAATTGGGGGCCTGTTGCCACAATAGGTTTCTGTAGTATTTCAACAGCTCTCTGTAGCACTACAGAAGTTTTTGGGTTACTTCAGGAACATTTCTGTTGGGACAACAGGGTGCCTGTAGTGATGACAATTTTTTCTGTAGTACTACAAAAATCTGTTGTAGAGCTTCAGCTTTCTGTTGTAACAACAGACATACGACAGACTGTACTTCTGTAGTAGCAACAACAAATGTCTGTTGTACATCAGAAAAGTCTGTCGCTCCATAAGGAATCTGTAGTTACTACAGAAAAATCCTGTTGTTCAACAGAAATTTCTGTAGTACTACAAAAATCTGTTGTAGAGCTTCAGCTTTCTGTTGTAACAACAGACATACGACAGACTGTACTTCTGTAGTAGCAGCAACAAATGTCTGTTGTACATCAGAAAAATCTGTTGCTCCATCAGGAATCTGTAGTTACTACAGAAAAATCCTGTTGTACAACAGAAATTTCTGTAGTACTGAACACAACCTCTGTTGTCATTTTCAACTGGGTACCAGTGGTTTAGTTATGCTTCCCAGGACAGCCATTTGCACTGTATTCAACAAACTGGGAAGAAGCATAAATTATGGTACATATACCAGCTGGGGTCATTTGAATCAAACCATTCTTTCAGAGTACTCAACTCTGGTGGCCAAACTTTTTAAATACTCATCGTATGCAGGTTTGACACTGTTTCATGTTACTTCTCATGTTCTGTTTGGCCAGATATACCCTCATATGCTAAAAAGTGCAACAAAAATGGGCTTGAGTAAAACGGATGAGGCAAGTACAGTGAACAAAATATTGAGTGCATGTCGTTTATTTTGTGAAAAAATACAAGTAAGGAAAGGGACAACAAACAGCCATTGAAGAATAATCACAACTCTATGCACACAGATCATAATTGAACTGCAAATATCTCGGAATACCATAAGATGAAAACTTGCATCAGAATGCGTAGTGTAAATCAGCACTTCAATGAAGAATACAAGTTGCAAAAGAATGTGCATTGCTAATTTACAAAAAGTGTGTTGAAGTTGAAGTCTGCAGGTTTGGCCAATGCAAACAAGTGCAGCATGTAGATCACATGGCAACGACCGTGTCTGAAAAGTATGAAGTGGCTGAGTGGCATAAAAAATGCTGGATTTCCAAATAGAAGACCGCACTTACTCTCAAGGCCGCCACGCTTTGATGGAGCCGAGGTCACACGCACAAATGCCTCTATGCAATACAGGCTACTTGCAATATCGCCAGCCATGGCACGACTTCAGGTGAATCACCTAATGCCGAATATGCAAACGTGCCACTGGAATTCATCTTTTGGTGGCACAGCCACAGTTACTTTTAAAATTTCACACATCAACTGAGCAGTCTCTGCAGTTATGTTGCTACATGTAGTTAGAGAACAGTTAAAAAGGTGACTCAAGAATGCAGTGGAAATATGCTTCAATTTCACCAATGTCAATGCAATTGTTTTTACACATAACTGGTGCCATCCTGAAAGTGGATGAATTTTGTGTAGCACGTCACACGAGCATTCAGAACATCGAATGATGGCAGGCCTGTGAATGTATTTACGTTGCTACTATTTATCGTGTTCACAAACTTCTGTGGAAAAGTACCCGATGTCACTTGGGCAGCCTTGCTTTCTGTAAGCCTTGTCCGTGAAGCCATTTCTAGTAGGAAATTTGCCACGTCTTTTTCTTCTCTTGAGTACTCTGCCATTAATGTCTGGAGGCCAGGTTGGCAAGCACGTTCCTGTCACAAAACAAAAGCAAGAGTTGTAATGTCTGACATATCTGACGCGAAATGCAGCTTCTTTTTGTCATTCCAATAATGCACGTCAATGTATTAAATTCAATGTTGGAAGTAGGAAAGCCAGGCTTTTTGCATCAGTTAATTTGCACCCATCACACACCACAATCCTTTCACGAAGTTAATCCAGAAAACATGCTGCCGGCTAGGTGAAGACAGCTACCACATCACAAATATATAGAAAAAATAAATTGCCATATTTGCTATGTCCTTGTCCCTTATGGTGTTTGCAAGGCTTTGGTCCATGCTGTTAGGGGATGGGAAATCGTCCTGCAATGTCAGATAGAGTTCAGTTCAAGAAACCAGTGGTTAAGCAATGTGTGCACAAGTTGCAATTAATGTGCACCCATCACACACCACGTGCTACAATGCTTTTACGATGTAAATCCAGAAAGCATGCCACCGTCTAGGTAAAGACAGCTACCACAACACATACATATACAAAAAGAAATTACCATATTTCCTTTGTCACTTATTTGGTCCATGCTGTTGCGGTCAGGGGATGGGAGATCGTCCTGCAATGTCAGAGTTTAATCACAAGGAATTAGTGGTGAAGCAATGTGTGCACAATTGCAGGCAGCCAATTTACCATGGTGGTCGTGCTGACAGGTGCATGGGGCAACACCTTTGCTTTTAATGGGGAGGCAGCAGTTTCTTTGCTTGATTCATTCTGTAATGCATTAAAAGGTGTTGACATCTATTGCATGCTTGTAGACATGGTGTATGTACCATAAGCATATAAGTGCTGCACCATGTAGTCAAATTAACTTACTCTGGCTGACCGATACACACGTCGGCGAAGCCTTGCCAGTGAAAGCTCTTTCATATGAGCATCCTTGTTCTCATCATAACATGACGTCCTTGGCAGGTTTTCAGTTGGTACTGCACTTTTTTCAGCCGCTGTCTTTGACATGCTACATCTGAAAAAATAAATGAATTGTTTATGCTTTATTGTGCCTCAATATGGGCTGCACACAGAATTTTTTTCTTTTTACCTCAGAAACAAGGCCACAATATTTATAAAAAAACATTTGCAAGGAAATGAAGCACGGTTTGAGTGTGCAAAGCTATGCAACGTTGTACACCGAATGTATCATCTGCAAAACGTAGTTGAAAGCTGCTCATTACGCAAAGTGCACAGGTGCAAACACCACCACATGACCGGAGTAGTTTTGCCACTGACTTGGGGATGATCTAATAACACAGATAAAGCTAGCTTAGGTACTAATACTGTACATACATATGCGACACGTCAGTAGACGGCGGACGCCGTAAATTTTCCTCGAAACTAGCAAACGCGTGTAAAATTGACATGTGGCTGTCGCGTAAGTGGCAAACTTCTGCAATGAACGTGATAGGCTCGCCGTCGGTGCGAAATACCAGTGTCATATGGCCACTCTTGAGCACGTCGGAGATTCTCAAGTGCAAGTGGCAAATTCGTAATCAGTTGCGCTGGGAGGTGCCCGCGTGCAGTGCGCCTGTGCTGCAAGTTCATCCGCACCACGCATGATATTTATTCCGCTTTAGCATGCCACATACGTGGCACGTTTACACTCAACACTTCCCGAACGTGCTAGTACATCATTCGTAAACATTTGAATCTTCGACGCCCGTATAAGTTGCGCGAGACGTGCTGGGCATCAAAAGCCTCCCGAGTTACAGCCGGGTGTAGCCAACGAGCGCAGAGGTGACGTTGCTCGCAGAAACCGCTGTGAAGCGTCGAACATGAGCTCTAATTACAGCCAATGTGGTTAACGAGTGCAGAAGAGACGTTCCTCGGAGGAACCGCTGTGACAGGTCTCGAACCTGTGCTCGAATTTCGCGTTGCGGCTAACATATGCAGCAAATAATGCATAGCCCAATCGCCAGTGCCCGCAATGCGAAACGTGTTTACATAAGGTGACACAGCGACATGTATAATGGCCTCGCACAATGGTCATGCATTAGGGTCGAGTTCACAATAGTGTCTCACCTGGTAAGGAGAAATTATCCCGTGCAAAATGCCGTGAGCAAACAGTCACTGTAAGCGTCACAGCCTTGCCGATGCGGAGGTTAGCGATCCACCTGGTTCTGCGGCTTCAGCCTTTCCACTCGGAGGGAAGTGCGTGAACGGAAATATCGCTGTCCTTCCATCTCGCTGGCACGCACCGAGGAACACAGCAGAACTGCTTGGCCGTTCGCTTTTTCTTTGCTAGCAGCTTCATTCTTCCGTCCGCGACAGCAGCCTCTACGGCACACACGGCGACTGGACCTCCGTATTTCGTTTCTCCCTACTGCCGCTAGGTGTCGCATGAATTGCTGGAGTTGCGAATAGCTGTGCGCACGGGCTCCATCTTGTATGCCTGTCTTCTGCGCGTGGTATATGTCTTGTAAATATATTGTCAAGCGGCTTCTCTCCCCGTAACAATATATATATATATATATATTGTCACAGACAAAGCCACAAAGGACTTCGGTCGACGCTGGAGATCTCTTTATTGATCGCTGTCCTGGCACCTTCGTCGTTCTCTTCTTCTGCGAGCCACTCAACATGCCTAGCATGTGGCACCGAATTGCACCGTGTGGCTGTCAGCTGTGTCGAGGTCGTGGCATTACCCCCCTCCCTAGGAGCATCGTCTCGATGCGGAACATTGATGCACTGGAGATTGCCACGGGGATACTGTTAAGAGAGACGCAGATGGTGAGAGAGGTGCTGAGCTTTGCGTTCAGCGGCTGTTGTATAACTTCAGTCGAGAGACGTGAACGACATCGGACAGGGGTGGGCTTCGGGGACGGTGCGTGGTGCCTTCTCCTTCAGGAATCACTTCGTATGTGACGTCGCCGAGTCGTTGAACGATCCTGTAAGGTCCAAAGTAGCGGCGCAAAAGCTTCTCCGACCGACCACGCTGGCGGATCGGTGTCCAGACCCATACTTTGTCACCGGGTTGATAAGTGACGTCGCGGTGACGAAGATTGTAGCGGTCGGCGTCATTTTGTTGTTGGTAGCGGATACGCATTCGTGCGAGCTGGCGCGCCTCTTCGGCGCATCGAGCAAATTCGGCAGCATCAGTGACAACATTAGAGCAGCAGGTGGGTAAAAGCATTGCGTCCAACGTTGTGACAGCTTCCCGGCCGTGCACCAAGCGAAAAGGGGTGAAGCCGGTAGTTTCTTGAACGGCAGTATTGTATGCGAACGTAACATATGGGAGAACGTCGTCCCAGTTCTTGTGGTCGACCTCAACATACATGGAAATCATATCAGCGATCGTTTTGTTTAGCCTTTCTGTGAGCCCATTCGTCTGGGGATGGTAAGCAGTGGCTTTGCGGTGAACTGTACCACTGAGAAGCATGATATCTTCTGTGAGCTTCGCTGTAAATGCTGTGCCCCGGTCGGTTATAACCACTCTAGGGGCACCGTGGAGGAGTACGATACCATGTACAAAGAAGGTCGCAATATCATTAGCGGTGCCTCGTGGGAGAGCTCTGGTTTCAATGTACCGTGTAAGGTAGTCTGTGGCAACAGCAATCCAGCGGTTACCAGCCCTCGACGTGGGGAATGGTCCAAGCAAATCTATGCCAACTTGCTGAAAAGGGATCCTCGGAGGATCCACGGGATGGAGAAGTCCAACAGGACGCACGGGTGGTGTCTTGCGTCTCTGGCAGTCGCGGCATGTCTTCACGTATTGCTTTACGTCACGGCGAAGGTTAGGCCAGAAGTACTTTTGGCGTATGCGTGAAAACGTCCGTGCGAAGCCCAAGTGGCCCGAAGATGGCTCGTCGTGAGAGGCCCGCAGGATATCGTCACGTAGTGAAGACGGCACTACAAGGAGGCAGGCGGTTGCGGTCGAGTGAAAACCTAATTTGTAGAGCACGCCATCGCGGAGAAAAAAGGAGGATAACTTGCGCATAAACATACGAGGCGGCTCTGGTAGACGGTTCTCAAGGTAGTCGATGAGCGGCCGGAGTTCTGAATCATCGCGCTGTTGCTTGCTGATGTCTGATGCTGTGATAATGGACAGAAATGCGTCCTCTTCATCAAAGTCGTTTGGCGATGGTTGAAGTGGAGCACGTGACAGGCAGTCGGCGTCGGTGTGTATACGCCCGGACTTGAATACTATCGTCATATCGTATTCTTGCAAGCGAAGACTCCAGCGTGCAAGACGGCCAGATGGATCTTTCAGATTGGCGAGCCAGCACAATGAATGGTGATCTGTCACAACTCGAAACGATCGCCCGTACAAATATGGTCGGAACTTAGTAATTGCCCACACCACAGCCAAGCATTCCTTTTCCGTAGTGGAATAGTTCCTTTCAGCTGGAGACAAAGTGCGGCTTGCGTATGCAATCACGCGTTCGGCTCCATCCTGCCACTGGGCGAGGACGGCACCAAGGCCAACGTTGCTGGCATCCGTGTGCAACTCGGTGTCACTGTCTTCGTCAAAGTGTCCTAGAACAGGAGGTGTGCGCAGACGTTTCCGGAGTTCACAGAAGGCTTCTTGTTGGTCCTGCTCCCAGACAAACGGAACATTATCCTTAGTCAACCATTGCAAAGGTTCGGCTATCCGTGAAAAGTTAGCCACGAAGCGTCGATAATATGCGCAAAGCCCTAGAGAACGGCGGAGTTCGTGTTTGTTCGAAGGTGTTGGAAACGAAGCAACAGCAATGGTTTTGTCGGGGTCTGGTCGAATGCCCTCGTAGCTGATGACATGGCCTAAAAATTTGAGTTCGTCATACCCGAAATGGCATTTTTCAGGCTTTAAAGACAGACCAGCAGTACGAATTGCGGCAAGAACTGCTTGTAAACGCTGGATGTGCTGCTCAAAAGTTTCTGAGAACACAACGATATCGTCTAAATAGACAAGGCATGACTGCCACTTGAGACCTGATAGAACCGTGTCCATCATGCGCTGAAAAGTAGCAGGCGCAGAGCACAATCCGAAAGGAAGGACCTTGAATTCGTAGAGTCCGTCAGGCGTAATAAATGCGGTTTTCTCACGGTCACGCTCATCAACCTCTATTTGCCAGTAGCCGCTGCGAAGGTCCATCGATGAGAAGTATCGAGCATGTCGAAGGCGGTCCAAAGAGTCGTCGATGCGGGGAAGGGGATAAACGTCCTTCTTCGTAACGTTGTTAAGCTTGCGATAGTCAACGCAACAACGCAGTGTGCCGTCTTTCTTTTTCACCAGAACCACAGGTGACGCCCATGGACTGGTGGAGGGCTGTATGATATCGTCGGTAAGCATTTGTTGGACTTGATTTCGAATGGCGTCTTGCTCTTTACGAGAAACACGGTAGGCACGTTGGCGCACAGGTCTTTCATTCGGATTTGTAATAATTCTGTGTTTCGCAATAGGCGTTTGGTTGACCTTCGATGTTGAAGCGAAACAGTCCGCAAAAGACTGTAAAAGGCTCCAAATGCAACTGATAATTTAGACTGATATTTAGACTGAATTTCAACTGATAATTTAGAATTCACATCAATATTGTTGTTGGCTGGTACGTCACAGTTAGAATCTTCATCAGTGTGTCCTACAGTTAAACAAGCGGGAAAGTCACTGACTAGCTCCAAATAGGCAATGGCAGTTCGTGGGGCGAAGTGCTGGTATTCACGACTGAAATTGGTCACTAAAATCTGAGCAGTCCGTGACGACAGCTGCAAGATGCCGCGGGCTACGCAAACCTGTCGCGCCAACAAGACTGACAGATTGCCTTCAGCGATTCCGAGACGGGGAGGATCATCGTCTGTTTCTACGGTGATCAACGCAGTACTCCTGGGTGGTAAAGTAGCACAGTCACCCGAAACGCGTAACACCGTGGACTGTGGGTGGGAGTCGCCCGAATGAGTTGCGTGTTCGCTGGAAAAAGTGACAAGTAACTCGCGAAGGTTGATGATTGCGCCGTACTCCCGAAGAAAGTCCATGCCGAGTATGACCTGCCTGGAGCACTCTGCCAGTATAATAAATAATCCGACAAATGTGGCCTCACGAATTTGTATCCTCGCAGTGCATTTGCCGATCGGCGTGAGAACATGACCGCCGGCTGTACGGAGTTTAAGTCCTGGCCATGGTGTCGTCACCTTGCGAAGTGCAGTAACCAGTTGTCCGCTCATGACAGAATAATCGGCACCAGTATCGACAAGAGCGGTTACCGGGTGGTTATCTACAGAAACAAGTATGTCGGCTGAAACAGGTTCACGGTTTTCGCAGGAAGGTGTCGAAGGTACGCAGTCGTCGTTGTCGTCATCGTTATCGTCGTCGTCGTCGACGCCGTCGTCGGGGGGTCGCAGCGGAGGATCTTTCGAAGTGCGTTGGACAGCGGCCCCACCCCCAGAGGTCGCTGTTCTTAGTTTCCCCGACTTGGGCTCGTGGCCCGGTTGCCCACGGAAGCGGAGAACGTAGTGTAGCGGCTAGGTGACGCCGATCGTCGAGGAGGTGGTGATCGTGACTGGCGCCTCTGCGGAGACGGAGATCGGGTCGTTGGCAGGGACTGTTCAACCGGTGGGAACTGCGCGTACGGCAACGAAGGTTGACTGGCCAGATATTGCTGGATTTCTCTCGGGCGCTCTCCCTCACGTGGGCGACGAGCGCCGGGGTGATAGCCCTGGAGTCCTATTCTTCGGTAGTAGCAGGCACGGTACAAGTGGCCCGCTTCGCCACAGTGGAAGCAGAGTGGCTGATAGTCCGGTGTGCGCCACACGTCTGACTTTCGCGTATTGATTCGGGGGCTCGTGGACCCGTATATATTTGTACGTGAAGCTTGGCCCTGGAAGTGGCACAGCGGTTCTTCAGAAGAAGGCGGGTTACGGTGGTTCCCGGGTTGCGATGGTAGCCTCACTGCTTGTGCATAAGTCAGTACGGGGGCGGCTTCAGGTCTGGTTTGCACGAATGGCTGTGCCGCCTGGCGGACTTCTTCGCGGACGATATCTGTGAGGGACGTTACGGTCGGTTGAAATCGTGCTCCCTGTAGTCGATCGAGCTCCTCACGCACGACACTACGCACAAGCTCTCGAAGCGCATTGGTGTCATAGGGCAACGAGAGAGAAGACGCTGATCCCAGGCTGATTTGGCGATCGTAGGCTGAGGAACGTTGCTGAAGGGCTGGCTCCATTGTCGTAGCCTCACTGACGAACTCAGCTACTGTACTTGGAGGCCTTCGCATCAGTCCAGCAAACAGCTGTTCTTTCACTGCACGCATCAGCAGGCGTACTTTCTTAGCTTCTGTCATGCCAGGGTCAGCACGCTTGAAAAGCCGCGACATGTCCTCGACGAACATGGCGACGCTTTCGTTCGGCCTTTGAACCCTGTTCTGAAGGGCTTGCTCTGCTCGTTCTTTTCTTGCAGGGCTGCTGTACGTATCGCGTATCTGCTGCTGAAATTCTTGCCAGGTGGTAATGGATTGCTCGTGGTTAGCGAACCATGTTCGGGCAGAGTCCTCTAGGGCGAAGTACACGTTCCGTAACTTTTTCTGCTCGTCCCAATAATTGACGTCAGCCACACGATCAAAGTCGTCAAGCCAGTCTTCTACGTCCTCAAAAGGCTCACCATGGAACGGCCGCGGCCAGCGTGGGGTGTGGAGAACCAGCGACGCAGGAGGCTGTCCCGTACCGTACGTCTCCTGTGTCTGGCTTGCGGTTGTGGTGGACATCCTCGGCAGATCTTGCAGGCCGTATTCCGGAGGCAGTCTCTGAAGCCGTCGGCTTTTGCGTAGGTTGTCCACTTCCAGTTCCTGGGGGTCAGAGTACATAGACGCGTACCCAGCACGTCCACCAGTTTGTCACAAACAAAGCCACAAAGGACTTCGGTCGACGCTGGAGATCTCTTTATTGATCGCTGTCCTGGCACCTTCGTCGTTCTCTTCTTCTGCGAGCCACCCAACATGCCTAGCATGTCGCACCGAATTGCACCGTGTGGCTGTCAGCTGTGTCGAGGTCGTGGCAATATATATATATACCTTATAGGTTGAGGACGCAGGTGCGAATAAAAATACGATGCTTTATTTCCCACCCGGGGTCCGGCCTTCGTAGGAACTAAAGTAACATAGGAAATAACGCATATTGTTTTTTTTTTTTGTGCATACGTGCGTTCTCTACGTATGCAAGCGCCTGTTCAACTACCGGATCCCGGCAGACTCTCCCATAATATATATATATATATATATATATATATATATATATATATATATATATATATATATATATATATAAACTCGAAAGTTGTGGGTTCGGTTCCCACTTGCGGCAAGTTGTTTTTTCATCCACTTTAATTTCCATTCATTTAGCGTTTCTTTATTTTACTTTATTAAGCACAAGTAATTTCCCCTATGTTGTCGTTGGTGTCGGTGTTTGTTGGCTTCTCATGATATGACTGATTAAAATCGGGTCCCTCGGTTAACCCCCTTCTTCTCGGTTATATATATATATATATATATATATATATATATATATATATATATATATATATATATAAAGTGAGAGTCTGCCGGGATCCGGTAGTTGAACAGGCGCTCGTATACGTGGAGAACGCCCGTATGCACAAAAAAAAAACAATAGGCGTTATTTCCTATGTTTTTTTCTTATTTACCTATTTCCTATGTTTATTTACCTCCTATATATATATATATATATATATATATATATATATATATAATCGTTTTCACCTTCATTTTTGCCTCTAAGTTTTTTTATTTTAAACTTGGTTGCAATGTTTAACGGCCGAATTGTTCTGAATTACGCGGAACTGGATGTGTCGACCCCTGTTGATCACTTCAGTAATCTTCATCTACATGCGAAGCCCGGTCTTTCACCAAATTGACACGGCGATCTTCTTCCAGATTCAATGGTAAAATCATACTTGAGCACAGTTTGTACAGCGCTTTTGAATCCATAAGAAAGCAGGGAGCTTTTCTTACTGAGCGCCCCGGTAAATATTGATATCAGTTGCTCTCGTTTATAAATCTGAAGCATTCCAAAAGATAAAACGCTAATCAAGAACACGTATACCCTCCCCCCCCCCACACACACACAGACACACAAGCACTCGCGAGCATTATTAGCTTACCAATATTATATATGCTGCTCTCCCTCATGTGTGCCCTGGTTATACATAGATGAGAAACACCCACGAGGACGCCATGCTTGCAGTCAATACAAACCGTGGCAAGTGGCTGAAATACGCTTTGTGCGCCACGTTACGTGTTACGATTCGCGCCTCACGGCCTCTACTTCCCACGCCGTACGAGCAAACTTCCGGCTCCGAGTTGTAATAGCTTTCTGCCCTTTTCCCGCGTATACCTTACGCAACTCTCACCCGACTGCTATTACGGAGTGGGCGAGCGCCATGCATGCAGCGTGCTCCCTCTGTATGCACCTATGAGAGCCTACAGCATGAAGCTGGCCGCCGGAGGCGAGCCTTTCTTTGAACTATCGAAGGCTTAGCGGCGGATACTCTGGCCGGGGAAATTGCGAAGCGGCGTACTTTTCGGTCGGAGGCGCGCGGCGGCCATAAAAGTTGGGCCGAGTTAACTCGGGGAGCCAGCGCTGGCACGGTCCGGTGAGCGCACGCAAATCAGGTTCTGGCCGTGATGCACGCGTGCCGGCCATCGGGGCCCGACGTCGGGTGACACTCGAGACGACGGGCGTCTGCCCCGGACGCGACCCGAAGACGCTCGGGGCCGGCTCGCTGAATTGGATTAGCGCGCATTATCTCAGGAGGGCCTCGAAGGGGGAGGGCGACGGCGCTATATCGTGACGGCGGCAGCGGCGGTCGCGAGCTGTGCTTTCCGGGCGGCAGCGCAGACCCCGAGATTACCTCTCACTGTTACCACTAAACTAGCGTGATAGGGGCCGAGTGTCCTGGCGGCCCTGGACGGCCCCTTTTTACGACGCCGGCCGTGATCCGAAGGAGAGGCTTCGAGCGGCGCAGTTGGATTGTGTGCGTGCGTGTGCGCGCGTGTGCGCGCGTGCTACAGTGGTGATCGGACTCGTATGTCAGGAGCGGTTTCAGGACGCGACATCGGCTTGCTGCGCTCGTATCCCAATTCTCCTCGACGAAGTTTGCTTGCTTCTTTGTTTTAAAGCGGAGCTTTCTTTGCCTCTTCCTTCGACTTTCGCACTGCTGCTACTGCTGTTGTCTGGCACACGGGTGCAAGACAGGAGCTAGGCGACACGAGATGCTCGTTTGTACCCCATGTTGTGCCATTACCACAAGCCCGGATCCCGAATCTGCAAGATGCAGAATCTATCCTGCGAGCGCCATAACTCTCCCTTCACAAGTCAAGATGCTGCGCCTTCGTGCGGGAGAAGCCTCGGCGGAGCAGCGTGTTTTGACGTGTCCGCGTGTGCCCGACGGCCCGGCGCCGCACCTCCCTTGCCTGGAGGTCACCGCGCGCGCGAACTTTGAACCGGGTGGCCAGCGCGGTCGCTGGTTGGACCCCTCGGACGACCGTCGTGTGCTGACTTTGTATTGGGCCGGTTGAGTGACAATGGGCCTCGGGGATTATAAAAGCAGAGACACGCCGCTCGAAAACAGGATCCGCTGACCCCCACCTGGAGAGAGGGTCGCTCCCGACTGGGGTGAGATGTGTCACGCGTTTTCGCCGGACGCCGTCGTGCGAGAACAGTCGCGTTTGTGTGAGCTCTCGGCCCCAGTGCCGACCCGTTCATGTCCTGTATGATAACCTGTATATAATGTATAAAGTCCCTTTTGTTATTCTCATCGACGCCAGGCTCGGAGTCTTCGCTACCAACGCTCTGTCACGAAACGGGTGACGAGCGCTACGGGACCACAAAGCCGTATTCGTGGTGCAGCGGTGCAAGTTCGTAACACTGGATGGCAGCTACGGGATTGACCGGCATCAGCTACCTCGGCGCGGTGAGTGCCTGAAGTTTACCTCAAACACCAGACTTTCTCTGACACAGGTTATAGTAGCTTAGGGAAGGATTTGGTGTTGCATTGTGATAACCTTGTGTGTTTCAAGCCTAGTAAGAGTGTTTTGAAAACCAGGGGATGCTGAGGGGGTAAACAGGGCAGTGTGTGAAATACTTGCATATGTCTTACTAGTAGTGTTATAGTAGCGTACGGCAGGTATATTCAAAAAGGGTAAACAGCAGGAGGACAGTGTGAACGATGGAGAAGTACAAGGTGAAGGAACTTCTCGAAATTTGTGAGGAGTTGGGCATTGAGTTGGGCTCAACCAAAAGAAAGAATGCGATCCTTGAGGTCATGAGGACCGGGGACGTAACGGCTGAGGAAGCCGCAGAGGCCTGGGCGGATATCAATGAACGTCGGGAAAGGGAGGAGAAGGAACGTTGCGAGCAGGAAAGGAAGGAAAATGAACGACGGGAAAGGGAGGAAAGGAGAGAACAGGAACGCCGCGAGGAGGAAAAGCAGGAAAGGAGAGAAAAGGAACTTCGCGAGGAGAAAAAGGAGGAAAGGAGAGAGAGGGAGCGACGTGAGCACGAGCTTAAAATGAAAGAGTTGGAGATCCGAAATAACTCGCCGGCGCCTAGTCTCACTTCTAATGTTCCAAGAATACGCGATCAACTTCCACCCTTTGTCGTCGGAGAGGATATGGCCAAATACCTCGTGAAATTTGAGCACGTCTGCGAACGGAATAGCATTGAGCGATCCCTTTGGGCACAGAATCTGTTAGCCTTGCTTCCTGGGGAGGCATCAGACGTAATAACTTGCTTATCGAAGGAGGCGTTTGAGAGCTACAGTGATGTGAAGGAAGCGCTACTGCGGAAGTACAAATTGTCGCCCGAAGCTTTCCGGCAGAGGTTCCGGTATGCAAAAAAGGGTAAGGAGTCGAATGTTGACTTCGCGTTTCGTCTAAAAGCCGACTTGGTGGAATGGCTGAAGGGCGAAGAGGTTTACGACGACCGCGACAAAATTGTCGAATGCATCGCGTTGGAGCAGTTCTACCGTTGCATTGATGAGGATGTCCGGCTCTGGCTGCAAGATAGGCTAAAGGATGTTAAGCTAAACAAGGCAGCAGAGTTAGCGGAAGAGTATTACACACGCCGCAGCTTGCACAGCAAGGCAGTGCGCGTAGAAAAAGCTGATAGGAGAGATTGGTTTTCCGGGAAGCCCGACGAACGGAAGCAAATCACGCGTCGCGAGTTTCGGGACGACGAATCCCTTACCAAAGAAACTGTAAGGGAAGGACAGAATGCATCTCAGAATGATGACGATGGTCCGAAACAGCGAAACGAAATGACGCGTTCTTTTGAAAAGCGAAAACCGTTAACCTGCTACAATTGCAAAAAGCAAGGGCACATCGCTGCAAGCTGCCCAGAGAGAATTGCTTTTGCAACGATACGGGAAACTCACAAGAACATACGTCTATTGGAGCCCTATGTGCAGGAAATTAAGGTAAACGGCAAGAAGTGCCGAGCACTGCGGGACTCTGCAGCAACTATGGACGTTGTTCACCCGTCTTTCGTCTCCTCGAGTGATTTTACGGGAGAGTGCGTTAGGATACGGCAAGTGGCCGAGAAGGAGAGTGTCTGTTTACCGATCGCAACGGTTAGCATTGAAGGAGAATTTGGGAAACTTAACACCGAAGCCGCTGTGTCAGCCGCCCTCCCGGAGCAATTTTCCTACCTCTTCTCAAATAGCTCGGAGCAGCTGCTGAGGGATCAGGGCAAATCATTCTTTGCCGACGTGGCGTACATGGCCCCCACGCGATCCAAAGCGCGCCCGCTGTCGAGGGAACTTGGCTTAGCGTCGGTTAGCGAAAGGCGGTGCGGCACACGGACCGATCACGGTAACTTGAGTGGCGAGCAGTCACGGGAGAGGCAGAGCTCGGAGGCTGGCCTAGGCGAGCGGGTCCTGGAGGTGAGTGGGAGTGACGCGTGCAGTGCTAGCCGCGATAGAGACGCGACGCCGCAATTAGGCGACGCGGGCTCCACACTCGCTCCGGTTTCCGCCAGCTGGCAGGAGCAGGCTGCAGTTGAAAGGGAAACTCGGATTCGCGAACAACAGGAAGATTGTTCACTAGCCGATCTGAGGAAGAGCGTCAAACGGGGAGTGAAAAAAAAGGAGGTTTCATTTGGCAAGGAATCTGGCTTATTGTACCGCCGCTACACGGATAAGCAGGGTCGCAAATATAAGCAGCTTCAGATTCCGCGAAAATATCGCCGGGAAAAATGAATGACCTCATTTGCTTCCTCAGAAGTATGTTTTCGGTCCAAAGCGATTTCAAGGGGACCATTCTATTTGTAATTATTATTGCTGATTAATAATTGTTTCTATTTTGATGTGTTGTTGATTTGAAAACTGATTGTTTAAGCCTTGTGTGCTAGATCGTACACCTGCCTCTTGTTGCAGCGGGAGAAAAAAAGGGGAAAACAATTTAGTTAGGTTGACTTGAATTATGGCCTTGTCTGGTGTTTGACGGGAGACAGAGGGCACTTGTTCGTGTTGGGTGTTGCCTTTTGCCGGTCGGTTTTGCAAGCTGCAGAACGACCAAGCGGGACCAGTGGCGAGAAGCAAGGTCTTAGGAACGACCCGAGCGGAGCTGGTCAAGGTGCCTTGGCGACGACGTGGTGAGCAGAGCTCCTGTCCTGGCGAGTCGGACCTGGGCACGTGAGGTTACCTGGCGTCCCGACACTGGACGTGAACTTGGACGAGCCTGACGAACGTGCGCGCCTGGCGTCCGAGCCACGTGGAGGCAGCTCGTCTTCCCGGCGCCTTATCTGAGGGCGGGGATGCTGTTGTGCCATTACCACAAGCCCGGATCCCGAATCTGCAAGATGCAGAATCTATCCTGCGAGCGCCATAACTCTCCCTTCACAAGTCAAGATGCTGCGCCTTCGTGCGGGAGAAGCCTCGGCGGAGCAGCGTGTTTTGACGTGTCCGCGTGTGCCCGACGGCCCGGCGCCGCACCTCCCTTGCCTGGAGGTCACCGCGCGCGCGAACTTTGAACCGGGTGGCCAGCGCGGTCGCTGGTTGGACCCCTCGGACGACCGTCGTGTGCTGACTTTGTATTGGGCCGGTTGAGTGACAATGGGCCTCGGGGATTATAAAAGCAGAGACACGCCGCTCGAAAACAGGATCCGCTGACCCCACCTGGAGAGAGGGTCGCTCCCGACTGGGGTGAGATGTGTCACGCGTTTTCGCCGGACGCCGTCGTGCGAGAACAGTCGCGTTTGTGTGAGCTCTCGGCCCCAGTGCCGACCCGTTCATGTCCTGTATGATAACCTGTATATAATGTATAAAGTCCCTTTTGTTATTCTCATCGACGCCAGGCTCGGAGTCTTCGCTACCAACGCTCTGTCACGAAACGGGTGACGAGCGCTACGGGACCACAAAGCCGTATTCGTGGTGCAGCGGTGCAAGTTCGTAACACCCACCGCGTCGAATGTGCACAATGCCCTCTGGAGCTCCCTGGGCTACATTGGCCTCCTGACAGCTATAGATATACGTGACCACCCTCAAAAGCATTGCAGAAACTACAGTGCTTACCTTTCTGCTAACGTGCGAGTCCAGGAGGGACGTAGATAGAATTGTAGAGAGAAGGGGGAGAAGAAGCAGTTCCCATACAAGGGGGGAGAGGGAACAGGTGACTTAAGAAGGCAAGGAAACACTACTACTATATAGACACACCAGCGGTTGCGGGGAAACTGGATAAACTTAAGTTCAAGGTACCGTATACAGTACGTTTCTGCTATTTCTGAATAATGAACACCATGCAAACATGTCAAGCGGACAACTTACGCAGAGCGTGCAGAAGCAGAGCCACATTAAGTAAAGCGTGCCGCAGTGTCCAGGCGACACTACGGAACCGTGAAACCAACACTTTTGTGCCTGCCGTTGTAGCTTTGCGGCTATGGCATTGCTCAAGGTCGCGGATTTGATCCCAACCGCGGCAGCCGCATTTCGACGGGGGCGAGATAGAAAGTCACGTGCACTTAGATCTTGGGGCACCTTAAAGAACATCATGATGTCAAAATTAGTCCGGAGTCCGCCACTATGGCGTGCCTCATAATCCGGTTGCGGTTTTGGCACGTACAGCCCCATAATCCAATTCAAATTTAATACTTTTTCCACGATGCGATGTGCCATCTGGGGCTCAACCCTATCACAAGTTATGAAATATGGCCCACAACAACGCCTCAAGTAAACACCTCTCCCTGTGTGTTCTGTGTACTACGCAGACAAATAGCAGTGGTGCACGCAAGGTAGCGTTTAACATCGACTCACCACTTTTGTGTTAGAATAAACTTTGAAGAAATTAAGCTTTCGCCGTCAACATCACCGCTAATTATCGTCAATAAAAGCAACCAACACGGAAAGTTTCGCCTACACTCATTCCCACAGTGCGTGGGATCTGCATAATTTTTTTTTCTATTTCTGTCTTTTATTGTCGGCCAGTGGTGAAGCTAAACCACGCTGTTAGGTCTGTCAAACGATGGTTGTTGTATCGACACCCTAGTTGGAACATTATAGCTAGATATAATATTTGAGATAAAGAAGACAAGGAAGAGTTTCTATTGTGAAGTTACGTCAGCTGCCGTGGTGTGTTTGAAGGCCAAGGTTGCATTTTTGCTTTCACTACTTATTAGCGACTGAAGCAAAATCATACCCATTATAGAGATCACTCTGTATAAGTGTATACAGCTTGGCCTCCACAGTGACCGGCATGCTCACTTCAGTATAGGCTGATTCAAGAAGTCGGTCATTACAGAGCTTTACTGTACTTCCCGCACGATGCGAGGAGGCATTCTTTCACAAGTTTCTTTTTTTTTTTTTTAGCTATGCCTTAGTGAAAGCACCATGCCTTAGTGATCGTAGGGAAGGGAGGGGGCGAGGGAGAAGCCCACCTTTAAAGAGAAAAGCATAAACGAGTCTATACATGCATGAGCGCTTGCGTGCGTTTGTGCCTGCATTCTTGTGCGGTAGATTTGATTCTGCCCACTCAGCGCGGCGCACGAGCTCTCGCTGTCTGCAATCAGCATGGTGGTAAAACACAACACGCGAATGTGTGCTCAGGTGGGACCGGTAAACCCAGCGTGCGAGCACCACGAAAGCTTGTTTTCGCTAACCGCGTCACCGCCTGCAACAGGTTGGCGGCTGAGGTTGACGCGGCGGAGTTATCGATCGATGCGAGCAGCTGCAAGTCATTGACGTTGTTTTCCAGCATAGCGCGTCCCGTGCGCCCCTCTCCGGTTATTTGTCTTCCGCGGCACGAAATCCACACGACCCGGAAACCTCGCACTTTCATTTTCTGTTTGTAAAGTGGTCGATGGTCGATAGTCGGCTGCTTGCCATTGTTGAAGACGAATTGTTTTACGGTAGTGGCTCGGGTCACGATCGAATACTTGTGGAGCCTGGTGTATTACGATGACTTCAGGGCCTTGTCCCGCGTTGAGTAAAAAAGGGGACTAACTCAGTCCATATACATGCAACCCGACCATTTGTATTTACAAGTTTCTTTTTCTGGTTTTTCTTTTATGTGTCGTAAGGTTACCCTGCACGAAATGAGAAAAGAAAAACGTGGTTTATATTGGCAAGTATGTAGGTTTGCATGGATTTTAGTGTTGAGAAGATTGATTACAGCAACGTCCTCTAAACTTCGCCCATGTGAGAAATCACCCGCCGGGTCGATAGCCCAGTGGCTATGGCGTTGCGCTGCTAAGCTCGTGCTTGCGGGTTCAATCCCCGGTAGCGCATTTCGATGGACGCCAAATGAAAAAAAAAACGCTCGCTTATCTAAATTTAGGCGCACGTTAAAGAGCCCTATAGGTGGTCAAAACTAGTCCGGAGTCTCCCACTGCAGCGTGCCTCATAATCAGATTGTGGCTTTCGCACATAAAACCTCAGAATTTAATTTTATCCGAAAATATGATTGCGCAGGTGGTGGATGAGGGTTAGGGGCAATTTTATTCCTCGACCTTCACACTCATCCCAGCGAGGAATGTTGATGGGCCTCCAACATCACTTAAAGGCAGGTGATATTCTGTACATGTCAAACGTGCTTCCTCGACAGAAGGAAGCCGAAATGTGGCGGCGTGTTGTTTAGGCGTGCTGTATTGAAAACTGTTTTGTACAGTTACGAACGTGGGTAAGTTGGCGAATCGCATTGTTAAACTCTCCCCACGTCACTTTGATCTCGTTGTTTCTTAGCAACTACTTCCGAACACCATTCTAGTGCCCATTTTCGTAACCACCTACAAACCGTTTTCACCGCCTTTCAGTGAACCGGATAGGCAGGAGTGACAGATTTTGCGAGCCCTCCCTCTCTGTATCATCGTATTACTCCTTCCTAAACCTTGAGAAACTAAATGCCGTCTAAGCTACGCATGTAGTATAGTGTAATCGCATAAGTTACCTCGGCCCACGCCTTTCGGAGTGCAGTGGTTAAGATGCCGAAGTCTGGTGAAACGAGGCCTGAATCTACGCGCAGAGGGCGCCCTGGCTCGTTAGGTATCCTAACGTTCCTATCCGCGCCGGCTGCGGCAGTCATCCATAGCTACCAGATTTTCTTTTTTTTTTCTTTTTTTTTCGTAGCAACGTGGTCATTCTGTCCCCTGAGTAGGGCGTGCCGCAAGCTCTCGCGTGTCGGACAGTTTCGCCAATGAAAGACAAAAACACCGCACCGATTGTTTTGACGGCGTATGCGGCGCCTGGCAAATTATGCGTGAAAGACATTTGCATGTCCACGACTAAAGCTCATCTTCGCCGAGAGCACCTACCAATGGGAGGGACATTTGGGAATGCTGGACGAGAAACGAGGGTAGTTACCGGCCGCTCGGGCGCGCTCATAGGACACAATATAAGATAAAAATAAAAGATAAAGCGAAATGAAACACCGTAGAGAAAATGAGCCCACATCTCTGCAAGAACATATACTATACTACTTTTAAATGTGGGCTCCTGGTATTTTTATGCATCATGTGTAATTCTAAATTTTTCCTTTCCATATGTAAGGCCTATCTTTTTTTTCTTTTGGGAGGGGGGGGGGGGGGGAAGGGAATTGCGAATGGCAGCAGTGAGCATCGTTAATTGCCCTAGCTTTATCCAGCGTTGTGCATTAATTATGAAACGCAGTATAGCTGCCATTATTATCATACTTCTTTTTTTTTGTATTTGTGGGCAGAAGCAGTTCAGTTAGAATTATGAAAGTAAGCTGCTGCTTTGAGCCCTTCGATGCTGTCGTTGCATTTATTTTTACTTACTCGATTTCAACTATACCACACAATGGGCGGGAAATCCTGCAGCTTGAATGACTGATATCAAGTGGCAATGATGCAAACAAAATTGAAACTGTGTAATTGCTTTCTTCCCAGAGAAGCATTGCTCGAACGGTCTTTTAAGGGAGTTTTGTCATGTGTCGTACAAGAAGGTGACACTACATAATTATACGCGGTCAATTTAGGCGCCGCAGTTTCAGTCGGTCAGGCGGCCAACTTGAAACACTTTTCGAAGCGATGATCGTGAATACAAAATGTTTATGTTCAAGCTATTGTCGAACAGAAGCTTTCTATGCGTGCACACTTGCTGCAGCTGTGTCTCCGAGCATACGTTGCGAAAGAAGTCGCAGCCTTCGCGTCACACCACCCGCGTGGTTGCGTAGTGGCTATGGTGCTGCGCTGCTAAACACGAGGTCGCGGGATCGCATCCCGGCCGCATTGCGACGGGGGCGAAATGCAGAAACGTCCATGTACCGTGCTTTAGATGCACGTTAAAGAACCACAGGTGGTCAAAATTAATTAGGAGTCCCCCACTAAGGCGGGAGTCATAATCATATTGTAATTATGACGCGTAAAACCCCAGAATTTAATTTTAATCTTCATGTCACACCCTTAAATGAGCTTTAATTTTTCATGCCAGATGTCCGCCCAAGAAAAGTTTAGGTTGAAGAATTCCTAACTGACCATTCATTCTAAGTTGAACCCGAAGCTCCTCACGCAGTAGCAAAACAGCCATCCTCTCTAAGTAAAACTGCACGCGTTAGCCGATGACATGAGCTTCCCGAAGCAAGATTCCCTATATTAACCTTAGCAGCTAAATTCCACACAGTGCTGGCAAACCAGCCACTGAATTCTCGTCCCTCAATTATCAGGCACGCGCCACTGCACGGGGGCGTTGTCCGACTCGTGCCTGTTTAATGGCACGAGCAGGTCGAGCCAGTAATCGGGCTGACCGAGCCCGATGTGGCCGCGTTTCGACGAACTCGCTTCTGCCGAGTCGGAACAACGACGGCACTCAGCATCGAGCCGAGATGTCAACGCGTTAGAACTGGGCTTCCGGTTTCCGCTGCCGTCTGCAACAGCTCTATTTCGTGGCAATTATTGCTACAATGAGATTGCATTACACAGTGCTGGTCTTGGCCTTCTCCTGATACTATATTACCGCTGCCGGCGCATAAATCGCGACGTCACAGTGGTCCCGCGCAAGCTGGCGGGCACGACTCGTTTGCGTTTACATGCACGCTGCAAACGGGACGGGGTGGGTCAACCGGCCTGCGCCACTCGGCCCAACTCGACGCTCGTTCCGCCCGACCGGCTAGCATTTACATGAACTCGACAGGCATATTTTAGCCGTCAAGCCAACTCTATCCGCTTCTGCTGGGTTCATGTAAATGCCTTGAATGACTCCGAGCAGTCTCCGCAAACATGTAGCTCAGACGGCTCTCCAGTCACATTAACTACGCATGCGTGAACGACAAGTGCTGGTCGGACCAGTAAGCCATAGCGTGCGACAAGGTCACCCCGGCTCGCCTTCTGGCAGGTTTAGGGGAATTTAGCTCTAGCAAGTAAGATATGAACTGCTTTCCGTCGAGGCTGGTAAACTAAAAAAAAAAAAAAATGATGCAGATCCCTTGTGTATGTTGGAATCTACACGAAGTGTAGCTTTAGTGCGGCGGTAAAATATCTATCATACGACTAAAGGCGATGCGCACAACTGTGTCTATCAATTTTATTCATTTTTATTGTATGCGTACTATAATCTGGTGTGATGTTTATGTTTATCACGCTCAGGTCAAAACTTTATCCTCATGCAATTTTATAATTACTGGCTACATCGCTCACAAGCTATGCTTAAATACAAGCACCATATTGTCACGTGGTAGTGACGTTAAAGAACACAGTAGCAGTACTGTGAAAGACAAAACTAGCTTTTATTGGGCGAACCTGTGCCCACAAAACAGGGCACACTTAAAGCACAACGATAGCGGCGAACACAGTCGGCGATCGTCGAAAATCTGATCAGCGGGTCAAGCGCGTCGGCTTTTATACTGCAGTCGTCGAATGTTCCAGACTAATCGTTCGGACCCGCGTGCCTTCCACAAAGTTCTACACCATTCGCGTCATGCGATGAAATCAGATAAGACAGGGTTCGGCGACAACAGACAGCCGGATAGAAGCATCGATAACTTTCCAGAAACTTCGGATACATGCAGGCGCATCCCGCGCTGTGCGATTACATTTGTTAGGCGGCGAAACGTGGTCGCCCGATAAAGATAAGTACACGCGTCAATATCAGACGGATGAACAGTGATAGACGTAGGTGTGAGATCCGTGCAACGGAAGAGTGAAGGCGTGCGGTCCTCGTCGAGGGAAGAAGGGGAATTGTGGGTAGAACAGAGGTGCTCTCAGTGACCCGTATGGTGTGTAGGGAGACCATCATTACTATAATAGGCAACGAACACGCCGATGAAGCTGCTCGATCTGCTCATGAAGACTATGTGCAAGAACCAATCCCGCTGTCAAGAACAAATGCAACCGCGAAACTTCGAGTGCTCGCAAATGATGCCACACAATCGTTGTGGAGCAGAGCTTCCAGCACACACTTCTGAATCGACTGGATCGACTTCTGTCTTCGACTTCGTCCTCCACTTGGACTATCCATACCCGAGACAACAGTCCTAGGGTGACTGTGGCTTGCCGTCGCTTTTACAAAATCCTTTGCATTCTACATCAAAAGGGAAGATAGTGATGCGTGTGACCACTGCACAAGCGAGGAAACTATTTAACACGTTCTTTGCCGGTGTCCCCGATGTTTATTCGTTCGAGTGGCCTATTCGGGAGACTATAGTTCTTACGGACGTTCCCCACCTCCCCTATTAATTTTTTTTTCGTGCAGTTGCTTTATCTCTACACCCCCCCCCCCCCCTATTCTTCCCGTTTCTCATTTCCCCTTACCGTTCCCTCAGAGCGGAGTAGCAAACCACAACCTCTTCCGGTTAACCTCGTTGCCCTTCCCACCCCGTTTCTCTCTCTCATTAGTACTACACAAATAAGTAGACTATTCCACCAGAAGGTAAAGGCAAATTAGGACAAAGAAAAAAACTAGTTCCTTTTATGGTTCACGCTTCTCGGCCACCAGTCCGAAGTCGACCACGGATACATGTAATTCGCAATGCGGTTCGAGCAAATCCCGCCACCCGCTGCAATGGTACTGACCCAACTCTCAGCGACGCCTGTTACCGGTGCGAACCGATAGTGCTTAGGCGATCCCGATGAATGGGATTTCCAGTCCGGGAAGCTAACCTATAACCTGAACCAACGTTGTTGGGATCACGTAGAGAAAGCTTGTGGTGGCTCTTACTTGCTCTCCCGCGTTTGCTCGCACCGTGCTTTGCCTTCGTATCCGTAGCTGTGCGTGTCGTTGCTGATGTGTATCACACCACCGTGCAGCTATACTTCGTGCTCATTTCTTCGCTATCCGCTAACCGCAACGCACAACCAGACCACGAGGCAGAACGGCTAATACATGACTGCGTCGCCTACTGCAGAGTGGCTCCATGCTCTTCCGTTTTTTTTTTTATTCTGCCCGCTTTCCAGCAGTGATCAACGCGCCGCCAGTACAATTGTGCTGCTTATATATACTCGCTGTCACTCGGCTGAAAGTTGACTGCAGTAGGTCAATAAGTGTAGCGTCTCTCGTGTCCATCGTCTGTGCTCTCTTCGGAAAGGAGCGATTTCTCTAGAGACGTTGTGCGTGGACAGCGAATGGCTTTCCCTGCAGTCGCCACTGCTCCTGGGCGTTCCACCGCTGTGACGAACTTGGCGTGTGCGTTCTAAGGGAGCGCCACGAGCATGCGCAGTGGGTCGCGCATGGCCCTTGCAAGAACCCGGCCTCCAGTGAGGCTTCCAATGTTTGAACTCGGGGCTTGTTTCCTCTTGTACCCTTATACGGTTCAGTGAGCAAACAACCTGTTCCATCGTGCCGCCGACCTGCGACCAATTAGGTGTGCTATAGTGAACCGCGTCGCTCAGCCTTCCCAGCGCCGTGTTACGGGGCCCAGCCTGCGGTCGCGTGCTGCGCGCACGGAGCATAAGAGCCCCTTTGTTTTCCAACAGAACCTGGCCGCAGTATTTTTTTTTCTTTCTTCTTTTGTTATCGCGCTCGCTCCCGAATCCTTTGTTTCCAGCCGCAACTTTGTTGCGCACCCTGTGCGTTCTTCCCCTGCGCGCCTCCCCGCGCTGACGTGGTGTTTGCTCGAGGTGGAAAAACAAACTCAAGGGCGCTCGCGAAATCAAGGCAAGTGGTTTTGCAAACGCAACGCGTCAGGCTTCTGTTCCAATTTGTTGCTTTTTTTTTTTCTCTTCATCCGTGTATACCCTGGCTGATGCATCTAGCGAAAGACTATGCGATTCGTCTCACGATTCGAGTGGTCGTCTTGATCATCCAGAAGCACGTCAGACAAAAGCGATTCAACGACTTCATGCGGTTTTGTTTCCAATCGCCTTACACATTAGTTTGCAGTCCTTCCGTCATTATCGTCTTCTTTTCACAGCCTGGCCGCCCTCTTGCTGTTTAATGCCTTCATGCCGAGAATCACCTTCACATAACGGGCTTCATCGTCACATAATATAAAGGAATCATCGTTCATTATGGAAGCCTACAATTGAAATGAAAGACGTGCGTGCTCTCCACTGTCTCTCATTAATGTGACTGCGCCACATTGTGCATGACCACCCGCGACTACTGGAAGCTACGATTATCATGGGCATTCAAGATTTCATGTATGGCTCGCCGCGTGAGGCGCCTTCTATTCATTTGTTTACCACTAGGATTGCCATTGTCAGATTAACGTTCCCAGTGGCTTCGACACACCCTATATATACACGTCCAATCACACTGGGTGCAGCGCGAGAAAGGAAGCGAGTCATTAAGCATGAATCTTGAATTATTGTTGTCTTGTCCCTGCAAGGCGCCTTATTACGAAAGTTTGACAAGCGCTTTTGAATTTGCTACGCACGCTTGCACGCAGACAGGAAGGGCGGGCCTGTCTGGAAGTGCCGAGTTCAGACGTAATTCGATGCTCAGGTATTTCGCGTACAGCCAGGAATATTCACTGCAGGTAAACCTGCAAGTCGCAGTAAGACATGTGAGTGTGCGCTTAATAATGTGCTAGACCATATTGCCTTTGAGTGCTTCGGTCTTAGAGCGAAACTGTGAGGGTTCATTTGTGTTCTCTATATACTGCAGGACATTATATACTTAACGGCACTCCTTGAAAGCCGTATTTTTAGAAGATAACGAATTACTTATGCGCTAGCACGTTACTAAAAGCACAGACGCCAAACACTACCGCGCATCAACCGTCTGTTAGTGTTTCGTGTCTGTGCTTTTAGTAAGGTGCTAGTGGTGCATAAGCAATAATGAAAAGTTCTGCAGCTTGTTACACCCTTGTAACACGCTAAGGCGAAACCCTGCTGAGCACTTGGTAATGCGCATTTCGCATAGTCGCGTTGCTGCTTTCGCTGTTCGGCTTCTTCGGCTCGTCTTCGACGCTTATTAAAGGCCACTTTATAGACCGACGTTATCGGCGCGCGGGCGAGCGTCGCTCTACGCTGGGTGCGTCGGAGCGCCTTCGCTGCGTCCGATTACGTTGGCTGCGCCACTGCGTCGACCCATCGATCGAACTATAGGCGCTGTTGTACTCGCCAACGTGACGTAACGTGTGCGCGCGCTCACGCTCCGTAGGACCATCTTTAGACCTTTAGCTGCTGCTTCGCGCTCGTATAGCGGGGTCAGACTCGCGCCCATTGCGACGTTACATATCTCTTCGACTTTACGTTGCATCCTCTCAGCAGGAGATTGAAACGTATGCCGTTCTGTGTGTTGTACGGGTTATTTCATTGAATGTATGCACTGTTCGCTTTACTTTGCTTAGTGCTTGTTGTCTCAGCCTTGCGGGGTTATGAGTCATTGCATTTTTGGCTCGCTTGGGAGGTATGAGCCATTGCTGATGATTATAGTTTTTGTACCATTGTACCGTACGGCGCTTTTTTTCGCTGGTGCTCGCGTGTCTTCCAGAAAGTTCTACACAATTCACGTCGCGTATAGATGCAATGAGATCACACAAGTTTCGGTGTCAACAGACAGCGGATAAAAGTATCGATAACATTCCAAAAACTTCTGATACATGCAGGATACATGATAAATGTATACATGACATACATGATACTTCTGATCCTGCGCTGAACGATAACATTTGTTAGACGGTGAAACGTGGTCACCCGATAAACAAGTGCACGTGTCAGTATATACAAGTATATAGAGTGCCTAATTATGCACTTTTTTTCCTTACATAAGTTAACGCTCTTTGTATACTGAAGATTATTGCGCAGTTGTGAATTCTGCCCTAAGTTCAATCGTCCCGCTGTAAAGGCAGCGAGTACGAGGGCGAGCACAAGGCGAGCTTTTCGCTTTAAGCCTAACCAAATGCACCATCGCCCTGAATGTCCAAATGAAAGACAATTGTGTTTCCTCGAAAGGAGCTTCGGCAGCCTCTGCTCTCCCGACGGGCTCTATATAGTTCCTTTCATCTGCTCGACGTGGAAGCAGCAGGGAACGAACGAAGCGATTGAACAACGTTATGCATACAATAATCACAGCTCGCCTCGCAGTATAGAACTGTACAACATTTCACGACTTCTAGCGCCCAATTTTCAAACTTTTCGGCATTGTTCATTTCGCCGGAAAATGAAGATGTCTTTCACTCCTCTGTAGGTCTCTCAGCCTGCTTTATTTTCTTGCTTCTTTTCTTTTCATTTTATTTTTTGTCCTTTGTACTGCACAATGCGTTCTTAACTTGATTTAAGCGCAAGAGGGGACTGCAGGAAGAGCGAGGTAATTGCATCGGTACAAAGCGAGCGCGTCCTTTCATTAACGCCGAGCTCCTTTCCTTCGCCAGTATTAGGTTTTCTTTTTCTTCTTTTTTTTGCGTATATATTTAGGTGCTGCAAACTGGACTCTCTGGACGTGCGTTTCCGTTCGTTATTTCTCACATTTTCCCGCGAGCGCTTTTGTTTAACTAAATTATCAGTTTCCCCCAGGAAGCAAAGCTCCAAAACTCTGACGTCAGCGCTCGAAGCCGCCGTGGTCGCTGGAGGTAGTATAGGCCGCTCCACCGAGAGCTCCGCCCGAGCAAACCTCTTTCAGGTCGCTGGCGGTTCATTGCGAGCCAGCCCCCCCTGGGCACACCACGACTCCAGCCGCCTACGGGCCTGTCAGAGATGTGAGGCGCCAGAAGGCAAATCGGCGCGGCGCACAGAAGAAGAGCTCGCGCACAAAGCGCTCTCGGTGGCACACGAGGATGAACGGCCATGAAACCATTTGGAGGCACTCTGTCTCACCGCCAAGCGCGAGTGCGCGCTTCCCGTTTATAGCGGCGGCGGCGTCGGCGACGGCGCGCTGCAGCTGCGTGGTGGGTGCGAAATAAACTGCCGCAATGGGGAGAGGCAGGCAGCGGCGGGAAGAGTAGAGAGTTTTAGGCCAGCGGGTTTACGGCCAGCGGAGCGGAGCGGGCGAGCGGAGACGCGACTGCGCATGCGCACCACGCTGAGGCGGCCAGCGGTTTTACGGAGCAGCGTTTACGCCCGCTGGAAAGCACTCCCCAGCGGAGGGTATACGCAGCGCGCGAGCGTGCGTAAGGGCGCGCGGGCGTGTATGGGAAATGCAAGACGGCAGCCGCGAACATGAACGCCGGCAGTTCTGCATCGAAGACGGCGACTGCCGCGCTGACCCGTACATTAGTACTCAGTACATTATTAACAAATAATGCACTGAGAACATGTAATATATTTTTATTCAACATTTCTTGCATAATAAAAGCAAGCGTAATTCAATTTCATTTCTCAGTAACTCCTATTCGAACCACTAGGTGGGGCAGCAGAGCGCCCCGCTCTTTACCCCGCTCGAGCGGGTGATCCGCTGGGCTAAAATTCTTTTTTCGTGAGCCGCTCCGCTGGCGCAACGGTGGAGACCGCTCCGCTCCGCTGGCCGTAAACCCGCTGGGCTAGTGCCGGCGCTTTCGCCGCCGCCCCATATTTCAGCGCGGCCTGGCTGCGAGTACCCCAGTCGCCCCCACCTGCGGTCCCTATTCCCGCGTCGCCGCCGCGTTGGCCCGCCTTGATAAAACGCAGGGACATATATGCTGACGGTTTCGCACCCATTTCCGCCGTGCTTACGCATTGGGCCGCGCAGTGCGCGGGTATCATTCTTTTCCCGCCTATTTTTTTCCCCCACTTGCATTCCTTTTTCCCCTCCTGGCGGTAATAGTGATTTTGTTTCGTTCGGTTATCGAAACTAGTGACATGAAGAAGCGTGTAACAAATGTGAGGCGTGCTTTACCACCGTGGGAGCGCAGGCTGAACTCTGAGCTCGTTTAATGACGGTGGGCTCGCACAATCACTTTCAAGTTAGCTCATGATGAGGCAGCAGACTTCAAAGAAATTCTTCTCTCCATGATCATGTTTCTTTGTTAAGAGTTGTATTAATCTAGCTGTTGAAAACAAACAAACAAAATGTTCAATACAAACCGCTGACATCCCATTGTGCCTTTTGTTCAATCGCGCACCAACATTTCCTTTGAATCAGCTGGAATGCTATGCGTTGTCATGTACTGTTGACGTTTATTATACGAACGCTAACTATACTCGGTTAATTCAGGTGAACGTTATCGAATTCTGTGTAGAACACTAACTTGCTAATGTATAAATCAATTATTCACCCTGTTTTACAGTACGCTTTATTCCTCTGGAGCCCATCCATACAGACAGCGTGACGTTCACAAAATTCAATATCTACAAAGGAAAGTGATCGTTTCATTTATCATCGTTATGGGAGTGATTTTTTGCTCTTGTCTCCCTGGCGCTCTTGAATTTTCCCCTGCTATGCGCATTATTGGCGCTGTACGTTGAATCGATGAAACTGCTGCACTCCATTATTCACTCATCTTGTGTCGTCTATCTGTTGGTGCTTACTATCGCGTTTTCCAGTGCTTTTTTTCAACTACACGATGCCACAGACCCACCCTCAAGCCGATCATTTTTGCGCGCACTCACAATTTTAAAGATAGCGTTTGTCCATGTTGTCTAACGCTAGATCACGGATGCCCGCTCTTCTCCGCGAACTACCACTGTCGGATTTTTAGACGTACTTCAATGATGTTGTGTACCGCAATTTATTGTGCCGACTCATGTTTAAGTTTACTTTTCTGCTTTCTACGTTTTAACTTAATGTAATGCGTAATGCAATGCTCCGACAGGGGCCCTGAAGGGTTAAATAAATTGGTTAAAGATGATAATGATGATTTTTATTTCATTTGCACTTGTATACACGCTCCTTCAATAGGCCTGGATAGGGCTACAGCATGTGAAAATAAATAAGATAATAAAATGTCCTAGAACAGGAGCTATTTGGCATATTTAGGTTCAACTTGCCTATCAACGATATATTCCGTGTGCGCTTTTGTGTTTCATTAGCGCAACCGGACGCATTCGTGTACGGTTGTTCCCAGCACCGCTACAATTTAAACATAATTGAAAGCAACGATTGACAGCTGCTTTTTGAACAGTGGTGTCAGCGGCGTTTGCCCGATATTTATAATTTTCGGTGTGGCACAGAAGCTCTTCGTCTGCGACCAGCACGAACTGGCCGAGAGCCTTGACACAAAGTTGCACAAGGGAAGAAGAATTCCTATAGTAAAAAAAAAATGTTTGCACTTGAGTCATACTCGTATGTTGAAACCAAGGGTTCATACACGAGATATATGTACGTATTATTGGCAACTTTGTGTTACACACTTTGTACACAGTGAGAGTTTCATTCTTTTTTTAAGCAATTGTTGAAGGTTATAATTATTTTCATATACCTGTCTATATGTTTCTCTTGCTTGGCGATTTACTTTTAGCTACAATTTTAGGACAGCTGGCTTTTTGGTCGTCAGAACTTTCATTTTGTCGCCGTGATAGCGACAGTGTGGCGTGGCGCGCGCTTCACCGTATACGGGACGTCGGAGATTTTTGACATTTTCTCAACTTGCTCTATAGATGAAAGAAATTTTAAAGATTGCAGCTATTCAGTAATATCGCAGTCCCCATTATCTCTGCCGTGCATTATATTGAAATATTGAGAAGTGCTGGATTTGCAAGCTTCTATATCTGTCTGTCTTTGTATAGTGAGGTCAAGGAACATGAACATGTTAAAATATCTAATATATACTATCAGAGCGATAAACGTATGTCAATGTCCTTCCCAATACAGAAGTTTGGTTCAATTAAAACACAATTCACAAAATTCACAATGGAATTCGCTTCAGAATAAATGCTTCAACATTGACATCTCAATATGAGTACAATTTACCAATGAACATTATTTATTTAATATCGAGATAGCATGATTGTTTTAGTTCAATAGACACATTAACCGTAATACAGCGTTCCAGCAAGGTCTCGTAGCGAAAAATTGGTTAGCTATGGAGATAATGCTCCTTTAGTGAACAAAAACAATGTTTTCCAGACTTGTAATTCAAGTGTTATTGTAAGCCATCGAGCTCAAAGTACAGCGTGGTCTGTATTTGCATCATCATTTGTGTTTCTCCTGTGGAACGCTGCCTTTTCTGTCTCCTGAGTTTTTGTGATTTTTGTGTATTTCCGGGATCATCGCTCTCATGCGGGTGGCGATGGATCCTGACCCCGTTGTACGTAGTCCCGACGTGGCATTGTCTTCCACGTCGGTCTCAAGGAAGCCGTACACCCGAGATGATGACACCGCCAGTGACAGCACTGAACTGTGCACGGCGAGTAGCGATGACAGCGATGCCTTCGTCCCCGTGGTGAAGCGCAAGCCGAAAAGGAGGATCCTCGGAGAGTTTTTGCCAGGAAGTACGTCAACAGTGAAGGCTTCCTGTGGTCCGCTGCGCCACGCTGTACTATTTGTTCAAGTTGACTCTTCGGACAACCTGAAAAGCATGAATCGGCAAGTCATCTCGGCACTACTTGAAGCTCTCGTGCCGAATGAGATAAAGGACATTCGACTTAACCCACGTAAGAACGTCCTGGCCATGGACGTCGAACACCCAAGTGCTTTACGTACATTGCGAACTGTTACGGAGCTTGGCGACATCAGAGTCCGTGCTCACATCCCGCAGGACAAAGGCATGACAACGGTCGTCATATACGGTGTCGACGTCTCTATACCAAATGCTGACCTTCCTGTCCTGGTCAAACCAACTGCTGACGCTGCAGACATACTGAAAGTTTGCGAATAGGCAACTCCCATTGTGTCAAGATGATATTCAAGGGCGACTGTCTTACATCACAGGTGAGGGTTGGTCTTTTTCGTCATGTCGTTCAAGCCTATATTCCGAGGCCCCTTCAATACCACAAGTGTCTGAGAATGGGCCATGTGAGTGGTGTGTACAACAACAAGCCAACTTGCCCGCCAAGCGCTACTTCTACAGCAGATAATCCAGCTACGTGAGATATCCAGGTCGTTGCTATGCTGAGATCGCTGGTGAGTGTTATCCGAGCACTTCTCAATAATATACAAACACCATCTGCTAAATGCGCACTGAATTCCTTTGAACCAGTACTTGCGGGTCTACAGTAACAAGATGGTTTGCAATCCACAACCCCTGCGGTCATTCCGGGAATAAGTCAAGTGCGCTTCCACACTTCAATGGACCGCCAGAGGTCTGCAGTCACGGATGTCAGAATTGCGGCACCTTGTTTTTGAGAACAAGTTCCCCAATATCATAATTTGTCAACCTCATTTTTCAAAGACAATTTTACGGTCGGACTACGAATCATTTGTTTCTTCATCAATCATTGAACGTAGTCAAGTTGTGTATATCCGTAAGGAGCTCACGTATGTTCACCAAATAGTGCAGCCTCACAACGATAATCAATACGTGTGTCCTCCGTGTTAAAAAGAAGAAAGTTTCATCCACACTGATAGGCGCCTACATATTACCATCACGTCGACTTGATCGACAGAAACTCAACGACATACTCACAAAAACACCAGGCCCTTGGATAATCATGGGCGACTTTAACGCCCGTCATCCACTCTAGGGAAGCCACAGGACAAATCAACGAGGTACGAGTCCTGTTGATCTCGCTGCCGAACATGGATTAAATATTTTGAACGATGGCAGCCCGACTTATCTCCGAGGAGAGATTTACAGCAGTTGTGTGGACTTGACATTAGTGTTACATAGTTTAAGTTCCAAAGTTCAGTGGTTCACAGTCGTTGAAACTCATGGCAGCGACCATGTTCTTACGTACACGACTATCAGAGGCCTTGACATTTCTCTTTACCCCGTGCTCTCAAGACAGATAGACCGGCAAGCATACCAAATTTCGATCGAGGAAAAGTGCAGACGTGACCAACCCGAGCCCCTCGAAGACATGATCATAAAAGCTCTGCAGACTTCTACGCGGACGTTTACAACATCTACAAGACGCATAGATTTCGACCAAGAATCGGAGAGGCTTCGTGTGATCCGCCGGCGGGCCGCGAGGCGGTATAGGCGTACTAAGTCCATTTATTACCTGAGGGAAGCCCGACGCATTCAGAAAAAAGCCCATGCGTCAGATGAACAAACTTTAGGATCAACGATGGAAGAGCTTCTGGGAATCGCTGAACCCTCGCAAGCCGTTATCCCCCGTGTGGGGAACTCGTCAGGGATTACGCTGACCTCCACAACAACGTCGTCTCTTCACAGCGCTGGTTCTACATCAAAGTCTTCCAGAGCTTGAGGTCGCAGGAAAATTTTGTGCGAAGGATACGGGCGATTTCTTTCTACTGACTGACTTCTCGCTACATGACGTTCAAATCGCGAGAGATCAAAGCATAACAGTGCCTTTCTCTATGGAAGAACTGCAAGCGCCCTTGGCTACGTGCAGGCGATCGTCCTCACCCAGCCCCGACAGGGTGACCTAGGCTGCCTTATGGCACATAGGTTCAACATAAAAACATTGTCTTCTAGATAGATTCAATCAATCTTAGCGTAACGGCATAGTCTCCAACGGTTGGAAGTGTAGCCGACTGGTGCCTCTACTGAAGTCTGAGAAGTCTCCGCTGGACCTTATATCGTACTGGCCGATTGCACTTGCGAGTTGCATCGGTAAGATCATGCGTAGGATGTTGCGGACTCGTATGGAATGGTACTTCGAATATTATAATATTTATCCTGAGGCTATGACTGGTTTGCGGCGTGGACGGTCTTCAATAGACAGCGTCATTGATCTCGAGACCTCCGTGCATCAACAAAAACCTATGAAACGCCTCTCTGTGGCACTATCCTTAGGTATAAAAGGTACCTATGACAACGTAATCCTTGAAGCCATTCTCCAAGCTCTTGAGACTGCAGAACTTGTAGGCCACGGCTTTAGGTGGATTAGGAGCTATTTCTCACGGAGATCTGTGTTTGTGCTTACAGAGGACGGTCCCACAAGTATATATATCTCCAGTGATGGTGTCCCACAAGGTGTACTGTTGAGCTCCACTCTTTTCAGTCTCGTTCTACTGAGGCTTGCCGAAACGCTACCACAGACTGTCTGCAAATATCGTCTCGCCCTACGCTGACGATATTTGCACCTGGGCGTCCGGCGTGACAAGGCCACAAGTGCGCGCCAGAATCCAGAAACTGGCAATTCTGACAGGGGCATACCTTCGCCAACAAGGTCTGATGGTTCCTACAGAAAAGTTTGCACAAGTTGCATTTACATGGAAAGCGATGTCTTTCCATCCGGTGTTTATCAAGGGTCAGTCCATCGCGTACAAGAAAGCTCACAGGCTCTTAGACGTTATTGGGGATCGTGACCTCTCCTGGAGTCCACATGTCTCTTAGATGAAGAAAAAGCTCATTTGTATTGCGAATATGTTCAAATTTATAGCTACAAAATCGTGGGGACAGTCCATGCGCTCCATGTTGCAGCTATTCACGGTACTTTTTCTCAGAATTTGGCGCTACAGTCTTCCTGTTTTGTCCAGCAAATGCAAGACTAATCTCCTTGCACTACAGAGCGTACAAGCCCAAGAACTTCCGACATGTCTTGGCCTCCCGAGGGGTTCTGCCACAGCTGCAACGATTGCCATTGCACAGGAGCACCCGATAACCACTCATATCGTTGGTGAAACGCTAAGAGCGCACATTCGATACCTTTCTCGGCTACCATCCCACCATTTACCCGATTTGCCAATGCAAAGACCACAGGCTACATTCTGTGGTATTGTGACGAGACACCATTACTCGATACCATCTGGTTTCAAGCCTGCGAAACGACCGACATCGGCATTGTGGTGTCTACGGCGAATTCACGTGTGCCACTCAATTCCTTGAATTGCTAAGAATGCAGACTTGTCACCGCTAGCCCTGAAGCAGTTGTCTCTGCTTCTGCCCAACGAGCTTTATTTTGACCGCATACACATTTACATGGACGGTTCCACCAATTCAAACAGCTCTACCGAAGCAGTAGTTGTTCCATCAAACGCCGTCTCTTTGCTGTTTCAATATTCGCATAATACAACATCGACAGCAGCACAACTTGCGGCTCTTCAAAGTGCACTCAAGTACGTGCTCCAGCGGCCACCAAATCGTTGGGCCATTTTCTGCGATTCCAAAGCAGCCCAACAAACTCTGCAGTTTGCCCTACTTCATGGGTTACACGAGCAGCTAGTGAGCGAAACAAGGCACGCTCATAATCACGCGCTCGAAGAGGCCACGACCTTGTGTTTCAATGGTTGCCGAGCCATTGTGGAATTTTCGGCAACGATAGTGCAGATGAAGCTGCGCGTTCGGCTCACCAACAATATCAGCGGGTTATTATACAACTTTCAGAAAGTGATGCTGCGCGACAACTTCAATCACTTGTTCGCCACATCACACTTCTGCGATGGATTTCACCGAGTTTCACCAACTCACGCTTGCACTCTCTCGACCCTAACTTGCGACTTCGACAGCCATCTGGACTCTCCCGTCACGAAGCAACTTTACTGTGTCGCATGTGGTTGGGCGCTGCCTTTACAAATTCTTATTCATTCCTAATATAAATGACCAACAGTGCGGCGTGCAACTTGTGCGGCTGCGATGAGACTCTGGGGCACTTTCTGTGTCACTGCTTATCCTTTGACACTCAACGACGTACTTTACAAGAGAAACTCAACCTGCTAGACAATAGAGCGCGCTCAGAAGAAAAGTTCCTTGGGCTATGACCTATGCATTCTTGCATGCAAAAAGCCACAGAAGCCCTTCTGCATTTCTTGAAGAACACTGGATTGTATGAACGTTTGTGACAGTGGAGATTCCACTGCGACTGACTGTGAAAGACTGACTATTATTTTTTCTTTTCTCTCCTTATCTGTTCTCCCCTTTCCCCTCCCCAAGTGTAGGGAAGCCACCCGGGCACATCCTTGGTTAACCTTCCTGCCTTTCGCTCGTCGTTTCTCTCTCTCTCTTCCGGGCAGTTACTCTAGCTTTTCTTCTTGCCTCGCTTTTGAATAATTGAACGAGACATCAGCAATCTACCTCGAACTTACCCTCGTGAGCATGGGCTGACCGCTGTTGTCGATCCACACTACATGTCGGAGCACTTTACATGTCCGATCAATTTACATGTCTGAGCACACACTCCACTGCACCAAAGATGCCCACTTTTAAACCATCGTAGGTAACCAGACGAGGCAATGTGATGACTGCGTTTCGGCCAATGGGAATGGTCGAACTGTTCCCAAATCCCACCCATGATGTCGCACCATGCCACCTCGGATGTCCAACCTTCGAACCCACCTACGTTGAAATGACGAGGCAATCGGGAAACGGTTCCACTCTGTTCCCATGGAAGTCGTCGACGTTGGCTCCTTGCCACAATTAGTGAGCTCTCCGTGACGGTTGGTTTACAACAACCTTAGGAGCCTGGCCTTGACGTTCCTTACCGCTTCCACAGAATGCGGTGGTTACTGTCACCTAGAAGGGATCTTCTTTGTTTACTCGTCAATAGTCAGCGCCTGGCCCCGTCGTCGTCTAGGCGGGCACTGGTGAAGTGGTCGCTTCGTGGGAAGCACCCGAAAAATGTCCATTGCTGCTTTCAGACGCAACACCGCGTTGTTCCCGCAAGGTAGCATACGGGTTTCCGCAGAATCTCTTCTTTTCCTTTGGGTTTGATGAGAAACAAAACATGCCTGTCTTCTGAGCGTAGTAGCCTATGTACGCACGATGACATTGTTAGTTTTGAAAGATTCTGAGAACTTGGAACTAGTAGAATAAACAAAATCGCTGATGTGCGAACAAGCACCCTGTCGCCAACGGCTAGCACTGCCGTTTGCGGGGAATATTTGAAACTCTGAAAAGCTAAAATAATTTATGAATCGACGTCCTTAATTGTGAAAGGAAAATAAGCTTTTGCAAGTTTCTAGCCCGTTTGAATGAGGAGCCTTGACAAATCACTATGAAGCGTCGCTGATTTTTTATAGCGAGGTGGTAATTTCGCCACCACTTTTGAACCCCTTATAGAGCTCTTTTCGGGTTGGCATCATTATCATATTTGGTCATTAAATTAAATATTCCTGGCCGGAACATTGTCCAAACGTACGCTATTATTTAGCGATATTACTTATCCGCCGCCACCCCCCTAATTTTCGTGACGTTGGGTAATTTCAGACGCACTTAGTTGTAAGCATATATAGACGTCCTTGCATTTCGCCCCCTCATCGGATTGTGGCTGCCGTGCCGGGAATTGAACGCTCGCTCTTTAGCTGCATTCAATAGTGTCCTATAACAAAAGTGTGGTCACGGAGTTTCTTTAAAGCACAGACACTTCCAAAGTAACATTCCAGTTTGTTTTCACCAAACCAACATACTTACTTATTTTTTCTTTCTTCATTTACTATTTGCGCCTTCGCTCGCCTGCTATACTATGGCCGTGCTCCAGCGACTTTTTAATGCAAAAAGCCGCAGTGCTCGTTATGCCCTTCCTTTGTTGCCTCACTTACTCGGCGACTCCTTTATGGCGTCAAACTCCAGCACTCCGCTCACTGTCTTCCGTTCCTGCCCATCTCGCGTTTTCGCAGATCTGCCGACCCCCTGCTTCCCGGTTTCTTTTCTTCGTTTTGTTGATTGGTTTGTTTGCTTGCGGAAGTAGTTGACTTCAGTGACGCTGTGCGGGTGGCGCGGTGCGCGCGGCGTATGCCGGGCGTCCTGTAGCCTCTCTTTGAACCCAGTGCCCGTCGTGCAAGCGCATGCTTAGGCGTCCGGGCATTCAGGACGGCGCCACTATACTGGAGCGCGCGCTGTCGCCCAACGTCCATTGTTGGTAACCAGCGGTGTGCGCTGCTGATAGGCGCCTGGCTCTTCCTGGCCCCTATCGCTTCCTTCGGGTGACCTTTACGCGGGTGCGCGCTCTACTGCACGTTAGAAAACGAGCAAAAAAAGAAACAATGAAAGGGCCGCTTCGCCGTCAAGCTCAGCCCCCAAGGCTACCCGTTTCTTCGAATTGTGAAAGTCAACTGCCGCATCAGTTGTGCGCGCTTCTCGCTTGAGAGGTACCACGTTGGCAATTGGTTTGTTGTCGCTTGTTTACTGCCTTGCTCCGATTTCTTTTCTTCTTCAAATACACGCGGGGCGTTATTTAAGGTGCCGAACGCGCTTTTTCTTTAAAACTGCGCAGTGTGATGGAAGTTGACTTCTCCAGCCGGAGTCAGAATTCGAAGTTTCTTGCGAGCTTGAGCGTTTCGTCACTTCTTATCTGTAGCGTAGCATAGGCAGTTGTGATTGGTCGTCATGCGGGGACTGGTCAACATATTACTCATTAGCGTAATTCAACGATCTTCAAATTTTGTAAGGGCTGGTTGGTCCAGTCCTTGACAACCTTTATACAGTTATTAGCTTACTGCCGTGCCTTCGCAGTCACGAGACATGACGTCATCTAGGAAATCCAACACATAACAATCCACAGTTTACAAGGTTATCGATTTATATTGTAGACGGAAGCAAAGCAAGTATGAAATATTTTTTTATTTGAATATCCCTCAACGTACATGTTTTATGTTACGTCTTCTAGTACTCTATGGATCCCATATCATTGTACGTAAGAGGTCCGTTCGACACCGCGAATACGCTGGAAACAAGCGAAGCTGCAGCCGTGCGCTTCTTGACGCATGGGAAGCGCCAGGCGACTTACGCGATCGCAAGAAGCCCCGTCGAAGTCATTACTACGCTACATATCTGTGGAACGGCTGGCCGGAAGCCATTCGTATCACGGCTGTGGCTCCCTTCGCGAAATTTTCAACTTGTTCGTGCTTTCAAGGCAAATCGCATTACATAATCTAAAATTTCACGCACGCCAGCCACTCTGCTTTTTACGAGTTTTGGGCGGCACTAACTATGCGCGCGAGCGTACTGTTGACTGTTGCCGTCGTAATACTACAGCCACCGTGATTCTGTCGGCCACGCTTCACCCACCGTGCAAGCTGAAGCTGTGGAATTTGGAGGACACCTGAGCGGTTAGTGCTTTCGGTACAGCGCTATTCCAGATTGCAGTCGCGTGGGTTCGATGTTTAGTTACACTGGTGAGCAAAACTTTATTTTTCTCCGCCGCATGGTCAACACATGACTTGGATGGCAATTACTGACTTTCCTTAGCATTTCTGTTGTACTCACAAATTTTCTAAATATATCGAAATGCCTCCTCTGAAGCAACACGCAAATGGCGAAAAAGGGTTTTCTTCTGTATAAGGTGAACGTACCTAGTGTCTGCCAGCCTGTAGATACTGTTTAAGTACAGCGACTTGTCCGTCTTCCTGTAAAACAAACTGTCACTTGACACACAGACCTGGATGCTATCTAGAAGGCACTAATTTACACGTCACGTACCTTTGATAAGCTCCCTTGGTTTCTGTGTTGCTTTGTGAGCCTGTTACTTGCTGCAATCGTTACGGCAGTATTGCTACAATTCCTGAAATTAACTGGCCTCATTGACTGATTTCATGTATTGATGTGACGGGCAGCACCCCCGTGTGCGCACTGCTTATGTCTCCCTCCCTCCCTTGTTTTTCTTTCTACCCTTTCATCTGTGTAGAGAGAAAAAAAAAGGAGGGGGGGATAAGGTAGGGATGTTAACCAGAAAAGCGTCTGATTGGTTACCCCACGATTGGGGAAAAATTGGTAATATAAAGATGGGAGAGGTTGGGCACGCGTTTACCACCTTCCTCCTGCTTAGGGTAGCAAACAGAATGCACGTATGGTTGTCCTCCCTATTATTCTGTTTTTTTCTGTGTGCACTGCACGCGCACAGTAGGACGCATAGCATCACTACAATCGCTCACTGAGGCTGGAAGTGACCGAAATCTCTTTCTGTTCGCCCTTTTCCTTGCGTCCTGTGTGGAGTAGCAAACCGGACGCTCATCTGCTTTTCCTCTCTGCCTTTCCTTTCCTTGCTTTCACTCTCTCTCTTGTCTCTGTCTTCTGTGGCCTGGGATATCCGGCAGTTGATGTCGCTGTTCTCTCTTGTTAGTATTACGACAGAAATGGCTTTGCAGCTGGATGTGTATAGATGGGTCTCCTATCGTCTTACATAAGGTCTGGATTGCATTTTTGTTTCTTTTATAGCACGTTTTTGGTAGCTATTCACCACGCTTGCGTTTATCATTCTTTACTTCTCTCTCGCTGTGTCTGTGTGTGTAAATGCGTGCGTGCGTGTGTGCGTCTGTGTTCCGTTACCAATTAGGCTCCGCCGTACATCACCATTCTGTAGTTTATGGCGTCCTTTACGACCCAGCAACTTACCTTGCTCGGACTGCGGCCGTTCAGGTACGCAGGGGCTCATGTAAATCTAATGTGATAATAAAGGGAAGCTTAAGTTCATTATTTCACCTCTAAAGTGCCGAATATCTTCATCGTGTGTAACAGTAAAGCCGCAAGTAGTCTGCAATGTAACTCGCCTCCAGTGCATGCAGATCCCAATTAAAAGGATGCTCACGAATCCCAATCAGAAATTTCGGTTACACTCTGGAAGTTCTAAAGGCCCGTTTAGGGAGCGTTTTGCCACAATAATTTCTTTTCAAGTTGGTTCATCATTACATCACTACATGCCTGACCTTTACACAACATCATATTGCGAAAATTGCCATAGCACACTAGACATATGTCACTTGCTCTGGCCGTGTGGTCGGACCCACGCAAACAAGAATCAAGACACCGCCAGGCTAAAAGAAGCATTACGCAGCGCGGACCTGGCGGAGCAGCTCTGGGCCGTCCAGCGAGCCCACGATGCGGCCAGGGAGTTACAACTCCCGGTCCCAACGTGGGAGTAGCCCGCTTTATGGGACCTTGCGCCCCGTAGCTCGCCGGACCTTTCAGTAAAGTTATTCCATCCATCCATCCATCCATCCATCCATCCATCCATCCATCCATCCATCCATCCATCCATCCATCCATCCATCCATCCATCCATCCATCCATCCATCCATCCATCCATCCATCCATCCATCCATCATTAGCGAAGCAAGGAGAAATTAAAATGTGGCGTCACCATGTTGTCGGGGGCGAGCTTCACTGACAGCATACGCTCTTTACACTCATACATCTCTCCCTCTGCCTTGACTAGTGTCCGCAAGCGACATTCCTTCACTGCCTTCTTCCGTACCGGAGCCGAGGAACCGCGTCATATTTCGGTCGCAAGCTCCATCTTGTTTCACGAAGTCTCTCATTTAGAAAGCGAAGAGCTTTCTTTGTTTCTTTAGCCCGTTTTCGTGGTTGGGGGTGGTCACTAGTCGGTGGTCGAACTTGCGTAAGGCGCCAGGGCAAATGATGCGTGGTCTAGCGTAACGGACAGGTGGAACGAGTTCGTCATCCATCCAAAGCCAACATTATAGCTCTTTGATATGCACATGCTATTGCGAGTGAGCTTTGATGTGTCTGAAGATTTGATGCGCTTGTGGAGCGCTCGGCAAGGAAAATGTTCGTGCGTTCGTAATAAGTCACGTGCAACGATCGGTGACGCTGCCTGCAGTGCGACTTACGTCGACGCATGTAGAGGCGTCCATGCGTATTACCTTGACTCTTCGCAAGGGAGGGCGGTTCGCTACCGTAGAAGAGCGCAAGGGCTTTAATTTGACATTTCCGCTGCTTTCGCGTATAGCAACGCTTTGATACTTTGCAGACACGATCGTCAGCGCTTGAGCTACATACCGAACTTGTTTGTTGGAAATGCCAAAGCCTAGTGGAGGATGGGCGAAGGCGGCTTTTAAAATAAGAATTTGCCGAAAATCCAAGCTACGGTGACTTCTTGCATGGACTACGAGTGTTTGAACTTGGAAGATTTTTTTAAGCCGCTGACGAATGCGCTACGGGCAAGAACCCTATACAAAAGGCAGCTTGCAGCCACTTCAAATGGCTGAATGGCTCGAGCTTCCCAAAAATATTTTTTTAATGGAAACGTTCCGAATCAAATAAAGCGAGTGTTTCAGAGGTCTCTCCAATCTATTTATACATTTTCTATATGCGCCCCGACTAAATGTTACGAAAACTTCATAAAGGCTAAGGAAATAGTATAGAGAGTTTTAGAATAGGGGCCCCAAATAAATAGCGTCGAAGCCACTGCGCATGCGCGAGATGCAAACTGCGTTTGGGTTTTGCGTTGGGAACGCTATTTCACCGATTAAGTGGAAGTCCAAATAGCGGCCCCAAAAGCTTTGCGTCAGCAAACATAGCGGCATCCATCGAAGCGACGACTCTAACTAGCTCTAACCTAGCTCCAAACTGGGTTCGATTCGTGGTAACGGGTGAAGTTCTCAAGCTAGGAGAAGTGACTGCGGTTATCGCTTTCTCTCAACTAGCGTGTGTTATGAAGATTGATTCATTAGACGTCGCTTATTCAGAATTCGATTGTGGATTTTTTGGCTCGTATATAGGCCTAACACGGCTAAGCTTGGCTGGTGAAGGCACGTAAAGTTGTTTTGCTCAAAACTAAGCGGAACTAATTGTTTGCTGCTTACAGAATAACCTCTAAATTGCAATTAAACTCGAATGCACGCAAGTTAAAATTACCATTCGTATCATAAAATGGTATACTTTGTTAAATTATTTCTAATAGCTTTTCTTTGACGCCGCAGTGGCGCTTTCAGCGCAAGACGCTATCCGCAAACGCAAAGCCCTATTTAAAACTCTTCACTCCTGCGTGCCCCAACGCAAACACCCGCAAATCTCGTTGGGGCCCCGAACTATTGGGGCCCCTATTCTAAAACTCTCTAGTGTGCAATAATCTGCGGGTTCACGGTATGTGTATCGTGTCCAGATGTATATTTACAACTTCTGTGCGTTCTGCGTCAATATACATGGCTGTTAACACGGGTACTTTCCCATCGTCGCACTGGGTAGATTAACGCGCTCGGGCGAAGCCATGCAAGCCGATGCCGCTTTTTATCTGTTTCGCATAGATGGCATAAATTTATGCGCTGACCAGTGCGGTCCTAAAACATCCACGCTCAGTCTTCCGCGACATCGGTGCGCTGATCCTAATTTGTCGATGACGTACGTGCATGCGCACGTGCGAGCGAGTAGAAACTGCGGGAGAGTGGGCCGAAGTTGAAGCACCGAGCAGGCGGCGGCACAACCGAGACGGCTCGTTGGCGATAATATATATATATATATATATATACTGGGGAAAGATGGCTGCCGGAGGCGTTCGGGAGCTTAGCTGGCCTACCATGCCGTACGCGCGTGGATTGGCACCTGATTGACGCCCAGTCCATTCTGGAGCGTTGCGCCGCGCCGGGCGCGCCGTGATCCGTGACGCGCACCCCTCCCCCCCGTCTGCGGGCGCCTCGCCTTCTCCTGCTTGCATCAACGCACCGCTTCAGCCGCCAGCGTGCGCCGGCCGGCTGCTTCACTTCGGCGCGGGAGGCGAGCAGCGCGCTCAGGCCAGTGGCTCTGTCCAGCCGAAAAATTTTCACTGGGTCCGCCTAATAAGAAATTTAGAGGCGCGCGCCGGCGCAGTAATAGCGTCTGGCTCGCTCGAGCTGCTGCGCGTTCTCGGCATTCTCGAAGTCGCGCCAGCGCCGCCGTGCTGGTAGCGTGCCGGCGGTTACTGCACCTCCAGTGCCGCCGTCTCGGCTCGGGGAAGCCGCCTTTACGCTCCGTTTGCGAGCGACGATTTCTCCACTTAGTGCGGGCGCCGGGTTCACGCGTGCCGCCGCTTACTGTCTTCATTTTTCGAGCGGCTCCCGTGGGAAGGTGAGCATCTGGGCTATGTGCTTCCTACAAGCGCTAAGGCCGCGTGTCTGCTTGATAATGCGGGTTAGCCCGACTTGCTCGTTTTTACTGGCGTCCGTCGTGCTGGAAACGCTTTTCTTTTTATCGTTTTAATAGTTCTCTCTCTCTCTCATCTTCGCGGCCGCGTAAACCGCAGTGCAATGTGCTTTCGCGTTGCTATAATTAAGGGACGGAATACTACGGTCGTTACTACGCGCACAGATGTTCTCCGGCTAGGCGGGGCTCCGCTTTTTGGTAATCAGTCAAGGCGCTCTCGATAGCAGCCGTAATTAAGAAACTCGTCATTCGTGGTCATCGTCTCTTCTTAACGGTACGCTGCAATTCTCGTTAGCAATTCACGTCGTGCTGTTATCGCCCCTCACCCCCCACACTCCTCACAGAGAATAGAGCGCATATATAAGATGGTCGCATGTCGCAAGGCATTGAATCTAGCTTAAGATACCGAGGAGTGGCCAGAAGCCCGTTGTGCCAGAGAGAGAGAGAGATGACAATGCCAGATGCGCGATATGAATCCTGCTGAGTATTCCAGGATCTAGTGCGAGCGCGTCAATAATTATTACATGAGCAACGAGAGTTGGCGAGGATACCTTAGGCAACAGCTCGAATATAGTGATTGCCGCTGATTAAACTCTAGCGAGGATGCTAGCTGAGCTTTACGCGAAAACCGGTCACAAAACAAAAGCATGATTGAAACGGGTTCATCCTATCCGAGACCGTTGCCGTTGGATAATAGTTAAATAGCAAATCAGTACAAGCGCTCGCAATGCTATACCGAGCGGCTACCGCAGAAAAATTCCATCTCTACAATCCTTGTTTACCGCATCGCGCACTTGAGGCGTCGGCAACAGCAGCACTTCGCAGACAGCATATTCCGACGCAGCGTACGAACATTTGTTCGTACGCTGCGATATATTCGACCTTCCGCAGATTTTCCTTATTGATGGAATGCAATTAACATGGTTGCCGAAGGCGTCATTTCGTCGCGTTTCTCTTATGCAAGCTTCTCCGTGTGCCACCCAAGCTATTCAGCCAAACATGAGACCGTGTCCTTTCCCTTTTCCCCTCCTCGTCGCGTGCATGGTGTATACAGTCAGATACACGTCATTCGTGGGACCTGATGGTAAGTCTGGACACACACGCACACACACAAAGACACACACACAGGCACACACACACACACACGCGCGCGCACACACGCACACACACAGACACACACACACGCGCACACACACACGCACACACACACATACACGCACGCACACGCAGGCACACATACACGCACACACACACACGCACACACACACAGACACACACACATGCACACACGCACACGCGACGTGTGTGCATGTGTGCGTACGCGCGCGCGCGCACACGCACACATCCCTCATGCTCTGTACTTTGCGTCAAAGACAGCATGTACAGTAAGGTAGCGATTTTGTTTGAAAGTTTACTTTTTATTCTCCAAGCATCTTATTCATTCTTCATGTGATAAGTTGGTCACACATCCAGATTTCACATCGACACGAATTCGAAGGATTCAAGCGAGAATGAAAACTGGAGCGGTTTATGGAGGCATCTTCTCTGAGACATCCAAGCTGCCTCGTCTGTGCCTTAAGCAGTAATGTGCTGAACGAGGATGGTTTTCGCACTTTTATTCAACCTTGTACCACTGCCAATGGCGTGGTCAATAAACCCCTCGCATTAGTAGAGCGTTTGGGAAGGAGGGAAGGGGAGGTTTGGCGATTCGCCAGCAACTTTTTCGTACGAAATTCTTCGTGAACTCGGCTGCAGGGATTCACAAAGCTGTTCGCTAGCTAAAGCGGTTTGTAAGAATCGGCGCCAGCGAATCATGATAGCGAGCATACCTTGGCAAAAGCAACCAGCCACTTTCAGAGAGTTCTTACGAACGGAAGGCTTTGATCAATTCGACCCCAGGATTGTAGGAATCAATACGAATGTCAATGTTAATTTATTCACTCACTCGCACAAGATTATTGCTCTGGACTTGCTTACGACTACGGGATAAGCCAGAAATGTCAATAAAAATTGTTGTTTTATGTAATATTATCATTTTGGGTGAATGATCATCCATGATCACATTTATTACCGTAAGCATACGAAGCTGTGCTTATGCTTAAGTTACACGGGGGTTTCATATTTTGGCGCATAATTATGTCCCAGCGGGCTTCACGGTAAAAGAAGCTGTACGAATTGCGAGAGAAAAGTTGGGCAATTAAGATTAATTATTTGCTTACTTATTCACTCTCTAATTGCTCCGCCTAGGCGTCGCAGAATTCAAGCCTGCGTAACTTTAGTGGAAAGGAATTGCCTGAAGCACGTAAAAAAATATCGCAGGCGGCAGGGCTTGCGCGAGTTTGAAAGACGACCTGCCACGGTTCTTCGAAATTATAATAAACGGCACACCCTGCAGGCGGTGGATGTAGGAAAAAATAATAATAATAGTGGCGAACAATAAACGTGACTGAAACGTGCTGAGGTGCGCAGCTTCGAAGATATACCTGCACACCTGCAGCACAGGGCTGGCTGTTTACTATCAGGAGGCGAAACGAGAGCACCGTATAGGGAGAAGGTGATCCATCATGTGCGGCTCGAAAGTGGGCCCGTGTTGTACGAGCCGCATCACCAGAACGATTCGTTGTCCTCAAATGAGAAGCCATGAGATGCCGTATCGACGAGCCTCTGCTTTGCCCTTAAATCCGTACAGATACATCGCTGAGACAACGTATTATTCCTTTTCTCCAAGTAATCAAAGTATTCAGCCTATAGACTTGGATAGGGTTTACACTACGTTCCCTCTCTTCCCCCATTCTCTTTCATTTGCGCAAAAGAAAAGCTTTAGGTGAGCGCGTTGAATGTGCACAAATCCCTCTGGAGCTCCCTGGAGATCCCTGGAGTATTCTAGATTAGCCTCTTGAGGCTGTAATTTACCGTGTGTGCTCATGCCCCCACCTCCCCCTTCCCCGCAAAAGCATTGCAGAAATTGCAACGCTTACCTCACTATTAACGTGGAAGTCCAGAGGGAAGCTAAAAAGAATGATAGAGAAGAGGAGGGAGAGGAGGCAGATAATAGGTATACCCGATGCAGTCGCGAAGCAAAAAAATAACAACGTGGCCACTCTTCGCTCGCAGTTCCCATATAAGGGGGGGGGGGGGGGGAGGTGACGTGAGAGGGCAAGGAAACGCTGCTACCATAGACACGACAGCGGTTGCGGGCAAACGGGACAAATTTACGTGAAAGATACGGTGGCACACGTTTTTGGTATTTCTGAGAAAGAAACACTATGCAAATTTGTCAAACGGACAACTTACGCAAGGCATGCAGAAGCACAGCCGCATTAAAGCGCACCGTAAGGTCTAAGCGACACTGTGGAAGCGATCACTCGTCGAATCAACACTTCTGTGGCCTCCGCGGTAGCTTTGCGTGGCTCTGGCATTACTCGAGGTCGCGGGTTCGAATTCTGACGGGAGCGAAATAAAAAACGCTCGTGCACTTAGATTCAGGGACACGTTAACGAACACCCCTGCTCTCAAAATTCATCCGGAGTCCGCCACTACGGCAGGCCTCATAATCCGATTGTGGTTTTGGCACGTACAGATCCGTAATTCAGTTAAAGTCTAATACTTCTGCCACGATTCGATGTGCCATGTGGGGCAACGAATATGCCAGCCCTCTCAGAGGTTCTGAAGTATGGCGCGCAACAACGCCTCAAGCAAACGCCGCCCCACGTGGGTACCGTGTACACGGTGGTCCTTTTTGAAAGGGAACACGTGAGCGCGTGGCCTGTGCTCTGCGGAGGCTGCTTAGAGCGCCAGCAAGTGGCGGCAAGAAGCCCGTCTGATTGTGGCGTCATCTGTTGGCGGCCGGAATAACCAGGCATGGCCGATAGGCAAGCGCCTGCTAGAATTAGCTACGGAGCGCATGGATTTCAATTCTGAAACTTAATGGGTATAAAGTTCTCATACACTTTTGAGGCGAAAGACCCACTGACATTTACAATGTCGTGTCTCACCCGTCGGGGTTGTTCAGTGGCTATGGTGTCGGGCTGCTGAGCACGAGGTCGCGGGATCGAATCCCGGCCACGGCGGCCGCATTTCGATGGGGGCGGAAACACCTGTGTGCTTGGATTTAGGTGCACGTTAAAGAACCCCATGTGGTCGAAATTTCCGGAGTCATCCACTACCGCTTGCCTCATAATCATAAAGTGGTTCTGGCACGTAAAACCCCATAATTTTTCTTTAAAAAGTCGTGTCTTAGATTTTCAATTCCTGAACTTTGTGGGTTTAATGTTGTTTTCAACATTAGACGTTAAAGGTGCATTGACTTTTCTAAAGTCGTAGATCGGACCATACAACGAGCAAGCCAAATCAACACATTATCAGACAAGTTCACAAAGACGAGAAGTTCATTTGAGGGATCGCCAGCCGTTTGTGCGCAGGCGTGAGTAAGAGCGGGCGTCAGAAAAAAAAAAATCTGGGGGCTTTTGCTCCTTGAATATATGACTCTGCCTAGGCACTACGGATGAGGTTTCTTAGCGCGTGTCGTACGCGTTTTCCCCTAAGCGTGCCGCCATTGCGGAGTGTGGTCGAGTTTGTTTACGCTCGGATGGTGGCTGCCGGTGCGGAAAAATAGGTGAAGCAGCGGGCCCTGACGCCCGATTTGGCGACCGCTGCGCCTCTACTACGACCCCTACTGCTCCCCCGGAAAAATCGGTAAAGTTTTTTTTTTTTTTTTAAAGACAGAGCGCTGTAAGAAGCAATAAAGGTTCAATCCGGCATGACTGACTCAGCACCAGCGCCGCAGGCGCGAAAAAGTCTGCCCGACGTACCTTCAGAGGCAAAGTTCTGACTGGCGTTGCAGAAGTCGCGGGTCCTTCGGCCTTCGTGCTTCGTCCTTCGCTTCAGCCTTCTCAGCCCCAACCCACGGGCCGCCCTGCTTCCAGCTTTGATCCCCCCGCTTTTGATCCCCCCGCTTTGTTTACGCGGAGCGTAAACAAACTCGGCCGCACTCCGCAATGCCGGCATGTATAGGGGACAAGCGCATAGAGAACGCGCTAAGAAACCTCCGTAGTGCCTAGACAAAGTCATATATTCAATGAGCAAAAGCCTCCAGCTTTTCTCTCTCGCACCTGCGCGATAACGGCTGGCGATCCCTCAAATGAACGTCTCGTGTTCACAAAGCACGCAGCGAGGTCTGATGAGACGAAGTTTTGTGCTGGTTCATTTGCGCCGTCATGTCACAGAAAAGACTATCAACATTTTTTTTTCACCTGCGCCAAAGCATCCATGTCAAGACACCAAAACCAGCTAAGGTAAGTATGTTCTTATTTATTTTTCTACTTTGAATTTTATTCGCGAGGACACATTGAGCTTCTTTAATTTTTCTTTTTCTTTCTTTCTTTTTTTTTTTTTTGCTACCCGTGGGCTGCCGGAAGCAGCCAGAGCGCATGCGTTTTTCTCGTGTAGCCCAGACCACCGCGCGACACACTTCGATGCGCGTTCGTTTTTCTCTGGCCGAGTGGATTTTCGCCTGGCAGAGTTTTGGACGCTTTCTGCCTAGCAGACGAGAAAAAGAAACAATGCATTGTTGTTTGCCGCCATCATTGCGGGGACTCGACTGATTGCAACGTGTTTGCTTGAGGACACAAAGGGACACAAGGGATTGTAATGCTTTCGCTTGAGGACACACCTCTCCGGAAGGTCTTGTCTCACCGGCGTAGGATACCGAGCAAGATGCGTATGGTTCTCTGTGGACCAAGCTTCTCCCGTTTTCTTCGACATCCCTTAGGTAGCCACATTAAGTGCCCAACGTAGGCATTCAATTGTAGCCAACATGCTTTCCTTTGTGTGTGTATTTTTTTTACATTTCGGTGCCCCCGCCCCACAAAAGAAAAGAAAAAGACATTGTTGCGGCGGAGCGACTTGTCGCATGGTGAAAGTTCTATTATGTTACTTCTTCTTTTGCGGAAAGCAATGGGCCACGGAACGCTTCTGGTGCAGGTTACTCTTACTATATTATTGCGATAGCAATGTTATGGACATTCCAGGCGCATTCCTGCCGTCGCGCTCATGTTCTGTATAAAGTCCAAGGGCGATGACATCGTGACCTCGCGCAGCATGCTGTATGTGCGAGCCGACGATAATGACTTAGTCCTGTGTGCGCAAGGAAGAAGAGCGAGGAGAAAGTGCGCCGCCTCCTGTCGCGCACGATACATCAGGGGGTGTGGAGGAAGGGGGGGTGTGATCTGTGAATCTGTGTTTGCGCAGCATGTTTATTTGCCTTGTATGACGCATCATATACAGTGACATTTTTCTTAGATAAGTAGATTTATTGGAGACTTATACGTATATTTAAATATCTTGTTGCGTAGTTTTGTGTATACGTGCAGTGAAATTTGTTTCCGGTGACTTTTTTACCTGTATAATGCTGTATCTTCGCATTTGTAGATTCCACTGCATCTTCGCATTTCTAATGTACGAGGGCGAGTAAAAATGAAAGTGAGCCAACCCACGCCGCGCAATAATGGTCCGGTTCATTATCTGCGAGGCATGCGCGTAGCACACAGGCATTTCTCATCTACAAAACTGACTCGCAGGTGTGAGGATAAATGTTCTTTAATGTTCTCATGGACTGCGTTGAACATGGTTACGTGACATAATGGACAGTCCAAAAGTTGAACAGCGTGATATAGTGAGGTTTTTGACAACTGATGGTGTTTCCCAAAAAGAAATTAGCAACCCTATGGCTGCCTTTTACGCTGAACATTGAATTTCATTGGCCACTGTGAAGCGTTGGAGCAAACGGTTAAAAAAAAAGCACGTGAAAGTTGCAAAGACATCGAAGACGGGCCTAAAGTAACCGTGCAATCACCCCCAACACAATTGCAAAGGTTGATGAGCTGATTAGACAAGAATAGAGGATAAGCATCGATGAACTGGCAGAGCGTGTGAACAGGAGTAACGGTTCCGTTCACACTATAATTCATGAACGTCTCGGTTATTGGGTCTTGTGTGCGCAGTGGATGTCCAACATTTTGAACCACCGCAAGAAGACGGAGAGGCTCGGAGCTGCCTTGACTCAACTGATACGGTATCACAATGATGGTGACAACTTCGTGCCTGCAATTGTGACCGGGGACGAATCATGGTGCCGCTACTACGAGCCTGAAACACGATGGCAAAGCTTACAATGGAAACATTCGAATTCACCAAACCCAAAGAAAGCAAAGGCCATCATTTCCGCCGGAAAGGTGTTTCTGACTTTCTTTTTTTTGATCGTCAGGGGCCATTGCTGATCGACTATGCTAAACATGGAGAGACTATCAATCGTTTCCGGTACTGTGAAACGCCGCATACGCTGCCTGTCGCAGTCAAGGACAAACAACGTGGAAAATTGACGAATGGAGTCATCTTGCTCCACGAAAATGCGCGTCCCCACGTCGCTGATGCAGTACCCGTTGTTATATAATCGCATTGGCTCACTTTCATTTGCCTCGCCCTCATATATATTGCAGAACTTCGCCTTTCTATATGTTCTCTCTGTTGAGACTATACATTCGGTGCAATTACTCACAATACACGACCAGTGACAGCTGCTCCTGCGCAATAGATTGGAACAAAGGACAGCGTCAGTGAGATTTTTCCTTCACCATTTCATAAGTACAAAAATGCAAACAAAGATCTTGAATGGCAAAGTTTCATTAAAATATTTGTCAACTTGTTCATTTCATGGCCTTTACATTTTTCATATCAGCAGCATGCACCGCTTTGCTGGTTTCGAACTGATATATTTCACAAGTTCGTGTGATATTTTCTTCACTTATTAAATAGACAAAAAAAGCATGGAAGCATTGATATCAGTTATTTCGGGCACAATGTTTGGGAAATACGAGTATATCCTTTTATAAAAAATACATATGTTACTTGCCTTGACAGTGCGTAGCGTTCAAGAACTTGTTTGCAGCATTTTCGGCAATGTCAATGCAGTTATTCATGTATTTGGTCCCTCTACAAATTTCTGCGAAGTCCGTCTGCCCTCGGTGGGGTCCATGAAACCGGTGCGGAAGCCCTCCTGCTCAAAGGTGGTTCGTCGACTGATCGAACGTTTCCCTCACGTAGGGATCGAGGGAGGACCGAGTGGTTATAAACCGGTGTTGTGCGGTTGCTCAGTGTACTTTCTCTCGCAGTCATGCTAGACTGACGAACTGCAACGCCAGTATGCAGATACTGTAAATAAACCCATATTCCTCTTTCTCGATGAGAAGCAGTCCTTCTCTTCAACAACGTCCTCAGCGTGGATAAGTTGGACGACGACATGGGCCAGCTACTATCTAATTCATGCCCGACTCCAATCTTGACAACGGGTTACGAGCGGTGGGATTGACCTCCCAATCCTAACACTACGTATGACTAATGAGATTTATGATTTTGACTATATGTAATGTGTACTGAGAGATATTGGTGTAAGTAAGGTTAATAAAGACTAATAAGATTAGTTCTGTCAAAATTAGTTAAGTGCAACAGCGATTAATTGATGATAATTAGGAATGCCGAGGCTAACTAATATCAATTGATGATAAATTTTAATACTAGAGTACTCAAATGTTACTAAAGGTAAATCAATGGAGCCTAATAAAAAATTAATTGTACTTTGAGATTAGTTAGACCTAATTAAGCAATCTTAATTATTAATTACAGGTATAAACGTCTTCGCCATAACTTTACCTAAGGCTAATTAATCAAGTATTTAAGCAAATGTCGCCATTATATAATTAACTAAGCCTAAATAATAAATAACAAAATAATTCCGTTTATTTACCTAAGCTAAAGTTTTACTTGAGTGCACTGCTCTCCTAAACCGCTCCGAATCAGGTGAGGTGTATTCATGCTATGGGGGTAGCGAAGGCTCTGTGCTGCAATGAAGTACACAGAAACTCTACTGGAGTTGTCAAAGTGTACATAAGCATACCCCAAAATTTATGTTGGCCTACCTCCGAATTTCAACTTCACCCACTACCAAACTTGAGTTGGCCCACGCTCAAATTTCAAGTTGGCCCATCTCCAAATTTCTCCAAGCTTCAAGTTCGCCCACCCCCAAAATTTCAAGTTGGCCCACCAGTAGATTTCAAATTGGCCCACCCCCAAATTTCAACTTGGCCCACTGCCAAATTTAAGTTGGCCCACCCTCAAATTTCAAGTTGGCTCATCTCCAACTTTATCCCAATTTCAAGTTGGCCCACCCCCAAATTTCAAGTTGGCCCACTCCTACTAAAGGCTTCCCCATGCATTTTCTGTGGACCCTATGTATCTCTATGGTTATTCTCTCTAATCATCATCCCGCTCCCATGTGTAGGGTAGCAAACCGATTAAGCTAAGCTGGTTAACCTCCCTGCCTTTCCTTCTCCACTTTTTCCTTTCTTCCTTCCTTCGTCTATAATCATTTTTTTTTCAATTGTTCCCCATCACTTGTAAAGCTACCAATCATCTAAATTTACACTATTATAATGATTAAATGTCGTAACTTCGCACATTATGCATTTTTGTGTAGATACAAGGGCGAATGGCGGACAGATCTTGCTGTGGTACTCGCTAAGGACTGCTTATGCATTAAAATACGCTGGGAGTGCCTATTAACTAGGGGGCATATGTTGGTCCTCCTCCCATGTTTCCGCTGTGCTAGCGTGCCGAGTGCGGTTTGATAGCAGCAGACGCTGCGTTGCACCGCTTGCCTATTAGCCGTGTCTGCTTATGCTGGCAGCATATAGATGGCGCTACAAGCGGACATGCTTCTCCATGCTGCCTGTTGCTGGCACTCTAAGCAGCCTCTGCATAAATCCCCTTAGACTTCGTAAAGTAGCGCCACGCTTTCAAGAATGCCGCCTCCTCCTCGCGCGCTCTGGCCGAGACCGACACCGCGTCGCTATTGGCCTAATAGCATCACATGGGCCCTCGAGCCTTGCTTCAGCGCCATTTTTGCTCGAGAAGCGTCTACAGAGTGGCGAGGAGCACATGTTGGCGCCGTTGCTACGCTCGAGCATTGTAGGCAGCGCCACGGCCGAGGAGGGAGCGTGAAAGAGAGGAGAAACGAGGAGTGAAAGCGGAGGAGTAGAGTGTCGCTACTTTGCGAAGTTAAGGGGTTTTACCTCCACATAAAACCCCTCAATCTCCAAAAGTAGCGCCAACCACTTCCCTCCTCCTCCTCTCGACGAGGCCTCGACGGTGGCGCCGTCCATGCTCGCCCGGCTGTAGCAGATGATGGCTAACACGCTACCGGAGGAAATCCGCGGAAAAGTTCGTTCGAGCCCTGCGGAGCAGTTTTTAAAATCGAGATCTTGCTTCGTCAGTCGGTAACTGGCATTAAGAATGCCGTGTTGGAATTGCCATAAAATAGAGAAAATGACCATTATTTCAGGCGTAAAGCACGCGTTCGTTGAGAGTTCGTGTTGCTGAAACGACGCATGCACGCGGTGTGCTCAAACACGCGCGTAATCACCAGACTTTCAGGTTTCGACAGCGTGAAAGTATGTGTACGTGGTTTCATAGGTTCACATACAGTGCATATGTCGCATGCGATACCCATTTATTTAATTGGACGCATAAAAATGTTAACGTTAAACAGTAAAAATGTTAATCCTTATCAGCGGGCCTGCGGTCCCTTGCGGCCTTTCTCGGCCATTATAATCCTGCACACAAAACGTGCGAGTAGCCGCTGCTCTTGCCTCCAATATTGAGGACGCGTCCGGCAGCAGCCGGGATGGAGGCGAAATGCAAAACGCCCGAGGAGGGATTCCTCGTTGGTGTTCCGTAATTCTCCTCGCACGGGCACGGTATGTTGCAGCAGTGGCGGGGCGCTTTTTTCGTGTCGAGGTGCTTTGGTAATGGAGACGATGGATAGGTTTTTTTTTATTTTTTTTTACAAGAACTGCTCCGAGAGGGCCCATGTAAATGCTAACAGAGGCCTCTGGACAGCGCTGGATTAAGGGGGGGGGGGGGGGGAGCTAAGGGTGCTGCAGCCCAGGGGCTCACCTCGGACAGTAGGAGAAGGGGGCCCATTTATTCTAATCTGCTTAGTATATGGAACTATGGGCAACGGAACTTCGAGCGACATGCATGAAGCGAGAAAACCAGAACGAGCAGACAGGGGCCCCCGCCTAATGTAACAGCATGCGTTTAGCGTGATCATTTGGGGAGAGCTTATCGAGCTGCAAAAACAGGAATCCCCCACCACCCCGGCGGGGCCCTCTTTCTTACGAAGCGAGGTGCGTTTGCTTGGAAAAGTTTTCGTGGTTTCCTGTCAGTCCGTCCGTCCAGTGCTGTCTGGAGAGGAGGGGCAAGGGGAAACACCTAAAACATGTAATGTGGGATGAGGACCTCAATCTCCCTTGCCCCTCGTCACCACCACGCCACCCTCCACCTCACAAATAGTTCCGCCGCTGTCCTTCTCATAGAAAGGATGTGCTGTAGTACCCATCAGTGTTTCCCATTCGACTTTTCTTTACCGTGATGGTAACTTAAGCAGGGGAGGATGAGTCTGATAGCAGATGATGATGAGTCTGATGGCAGAGCTTAGGCAGGAAAGGAAAGAAGACATTACACGTGCTTTTGTACGCGTGCTGTGGGGCATTGAATGTTCACTGTTCGGGCTAGGGTTGTGGAAAAGTGAAGGGAGAAGTTGGAGTGCTGGAATCAAAGGCCTGACTCCAAGGCCCATTCCTTCCGCTCGGCGCCGACGGGGCTGAAGAATAATCGAGAACCTCCCAGAACAGACGATTGCTCCGAACCGATAGGAAGACGAGACCGGAACGGGAGAAGGAGTAAGTTTGTACGGAGAAGGAGGGAAATTGTACAAGGAACTCTATGCGTATGTGAACGCCTGCTTTAACGCTATAGTAGCAGACATACGCGGGGCGCGTCTATAAACGTAAGTTGATCGCGGGCTGCGATTCAGCCCCGAGCCGCCGGTTAAGCTTGCATAAGCCCGCCCGCTGAGGAGCTCCCGGGGGACGCACCACTCTCGGCCACTCTCGGCCAGCCACGGACCATCCAGGCAGCGTGCGCCAGTCATCGGGACGGCCACCGTTGGACACCTGAAGTCGCGTCGGAATGATAAAGTGCCCGGTGAACAATTAGCATCCATTCATGCGAAAATGCTCGGTCGGAAGCATCAAAGTGGTGCGTCTAAACGAAAGGCGAAGTTAGAAAGAGAAGAGCGTGAAAAGAAGCTACCAAAGATGACAAAGTACCTACTGAATGCAGCTTCCGCGGAGCAGTGTGATCGCTCTACCCAGTGTCCATGTCAAACTCCCAATAGTACCGACTGTGCTTCTGTGGAGGACTTGCCAACTCCATCACCACGGTTTCCTGGCAAGAAGCAAGGTTTGACTCATCTTGGTTGTCTGGATCCTGTGAAAACTGTGCCAAGCTCGGTCGTCCATATTTCTGAGCAACCGACGCTAACCGAGCCCTGTCCTGTCCCTGAGTCAGCAACGTCTATGCTACTCGGCCAGGCCCTTGCTACAGAGCTCCAGGCGTCCGGTCCGCCACGCCCGATTTCTACTACTGCTGATCAACAGGTGCCGAACATCCCCGATGAGCCTCCTTCTACTGTCGAGCGCCAGGAAACAACACTCCAAGAACCGACTGACTTGTTTCTTGTTAGTTTGGCTTCAAATAATCATGTTCCCACCCACAAAGTGTGCCTCGAGAGGACGAATGAGACGGCTTCTCGTTGCGGCAACAGAGAAGTACAGACACCCCCGCAGCAAGAGGTACGTTGAGAGATTCTCCGAAGTGACGCTGCTAAGTGGCCGGATGTTATTACTGACAGCTTTCGGAGTGTATGCCTTGAGAAAGGGCCAGTGTATTTTGAAAATCGGGCAGAAAATTTTCCGTCTTCCGAAAGGCAATACAAAAAAACTCAGAAACGCTATATGTCACCTCATCTTTTCGTGCGAAAGGCTGTAAATGGGGAGGCGTGCGAGCGACAATGGGTAATGTAGTCGGAGTCCAAAGGTTCCGTTTACTGTTTCATGTGCAAACTATTTTCGATTTCAAGCAACCCCAGTGTTTTCACGAGGCACGGCTTTTCTGATTAGAAAGGAGGAAAGAGAAAAGTAGAAGGCAGGGAGGTTAGCCAGAATAACGTCCGGTTGGCTACCCTACACCGGGGGAATGGGAAAGCGGAAAGCAAAGATCACAGGGAGAGAGAGAAGGGAAGGAAAGAAAAAAAGTTCGCTGACGCGTGTGGTTTTACGGAAGTTGCATTAATGTCACAGGTGGTTGCGCAAACCCGTCGTCCTTAAGAAACACAAAAGGCCTTCACAGCTTTATGGGCCGACGGGTGATGGCGGCGGTGTTCCAGCAGCACCTGCACAGAAAGCGGCTGATTGTCCAGTTTTTGGAAAGCTTTGGCAAATTCTTGTCTCTCTAGGGCATATCTTGGACAGAGCACAATCTTGGAAAAGAGCACAAGAAAAGGTTTGCGCACATAAAAATAGCGTCGAGCACCGGAACTACGTGGCGGCATGGCTCGCCCGCTCTAACTCGAGCAGCACAATTGACAAGGAGCTGGTTAAACATCTTGTCACTGAGACCACTTACTGGACAGCGGTGTGGAAGCGTGTAGTCGTTGTAGTTAAGCTTCTTGCTGAGCTCAAGCTAACGTTTAGGGGCAGTGAGGATATTTTTGGTTCACCGAGAAACGGCAATTATATGGCAGTGCTTGAGGCCATTGCCAAATTTGATCCCTTTCTAGAGGAGCACATCAGATGCTACGGGAACAAAGGAAAATGTCACCCATCGTGTCTGTCAAAAAACATTTGTGATGAATTTATCGAGCATATGGCAAAGGCTGTCAAGGAACGTCTCGTTGACCAAGTGAAACGTGCAAAATACTTCTCTTTAATTGTTGATTCGACTCCAGACCTTACTCACGTTGATCAGATGTCAGTTGTTTTACGGTACCATTTAAGTGGGAAAGTGTACGAACGCTTTCTTGGATTTGTTCCAATTGAATCGCATACCGGCTTGTATCATTTCGATACCGTTATGTCTCTCTTGGCGACCAATGTCATCTCAATTGATGATTGTAGGGGCCAAGCTTATGATAATGCGAGTAATATGTCAAGAAAATACAAAGGACTGCAAGCTCAAATCAAACACCTGAACTACTTGGCAGTCTACGTCCCGTGTGCTGGTCATTCACTGAACTTAGTTGGCGCGTGTAGCGTTGACAGTTGCCTTGAGGCAGTCAAATTTTTCACTGTAATTCAGAGACTGTATGTGTTCTTGGAGGTATCTTGGACAGCATGTTCTTGGAGCGATGGAGGTATCTTTTGAACAGCATCGGCGGAACTGGCCAGCAGCTTTTGAAAAGTCTCTCTGGGACCAGGTTGTCAAGACATGCTGAATCATGTAAGGCCATTCTGAAAAATTTCAATGCAGTCTTGTGTTACCTTGAAGCTATATCAAAGAACGAGGAGGAAAACGGTGACACTAGGGACGAAGCGCACTCTCTCTTCAAGAAAATAACATAACTAGAGCCTGCATTCATGGCGATTTTCTGGAGTTAAATCGTGAAGCGCTTTGACAAAATGAGCGTAGCACTTCATAAACCAGGCCTTGACGTTTCAACTGCTGTAGACCTGCTGAGCTCTCTAGAAGGCTTTGTTAATTCTTTGCGACTTCTCTTCGATACCTTCGAAGAGAGAGCTCGCAGACTAAGTAGCAATGTTATCAGAATGAGGGCAAACGCATCGTTTTTAGTAAGCACCCGGGCGGAAAAAGCTATAGTGCGCTACAAGGTAGGAAATTGTTTATCGTAGAGATCTACAATGTTGTACTTGAGAGTCTAGGCTCTACTTTGCGAGTGCGAAAGGCTGCCTACACTGAACTCTGCGAAAGATTCGGATTCTTAAAATTGCTGACAGAAGTTGGGAGCGAAGCCTCTCTGGCACAGCAGGCTGAGAAGTTGGTGAAAACCTACAAAAATGATTTGGAGCCAGGATTTCCCGCTGAAATCGTTCAGTTTGCGAACTTTCTGCACAACTCTGCGTGTCAGGACACTAGTCCCCTGGGAATAATAAAGTTGCTGCACGAAAGAAAGCTTATTGATGTGTTTCCGTACCTTTCAATTGCTTTGCGAATGTACTTACGCATACGCTTGGTAAACTGTGAAACCGAACGATCGTTTTCCAAGCTGTCGCTGATAAAAAATCGCCTTCGTTCGAGCCTCCTTGACGGCAAGGTGAACTCGCTTGCTATCATGTCCATTGAAAGTGACCTTCTCCGCGATCTATCCTTCGAACAGACTATATCTGATTTCGCCTAAGCGAAGGCGCGAAAGATGCCATTTTAAAAGAGGACTGTTTGCGCTACACGCGAATAGTTCCAATAAGTTCGTTGTGTTGCCTCCCAGCCTCCACGGGGCCAATGAAACGCTGAGCAGTGTAATTGAAGATATGCAAATCTTCGTTGTTCGTCTCTTGTTCGTTCTTCTTGCGATATTTAGCGTGCTTATAAACAACTGTGTTTTTGTTGTTTTTGATAGTGTGGCGTTTATTTGGTGTCATCCTTGCTTATCTTACTTTTACCGAAAATATCTTCAAATAATGTTTTGTAGTTACAGTTTGTAATTTTCATCTGTATTCTAGTGCATTTTTGTGGTGTTTTTATTGCCTTAAGTATTGTATATATCTATTGGATATTTATAGTGTAATGTGTATAGCGATTACTGCAGTCTGATGCTTGAATTTTAATAAAGAATGTTTTGGATACAACCATGCGTCTCCTCACGGGATTGAACTTAGTGATGCAAACAAAGCCTAGTTTCAGAAGGATCGACATCTGAGCTGCGTTGTCTTTTCTAGGTTCTTGTTCGCCTTGAGTACACTAAACGTTTCCTTAAAGCCTAGCTTTTGCTGAAAACAGAATGCAGATTAATCACAAAGTGAACATATGTGTTGGTGTCTACAAAAGCACGCGTTTCAAGCAAGTTTCAGGCGTGAACTAGGCACAAAAAAAGAGATTGTGAGGAACCGTGGCACTTCACAAAGCCGTGCATATTTTGCCACTTCCTCGAAATGAGCCCGCCTGATCCTATGTATCCACGCTTTTCTTCTTTGTGCGATTCGCGCGCCGGATGGTACAGAAAGAAGCCTTTTGCCGTCGCTGTGTCGGTTGCGGCAACCGAAGGCGCAGCAGCACGGCATCACAATTATGTTCTTCTCCCTTACACACTTGATTTGTTCCGCTAACGCACTCGATCAGTCCGTTTTCGCGTACCTTCGTCGCGTAGGGCCAACAATGGCGGTCGAAGTGCGCTGGAAAGAAAAAAATATATACAAAAACGCGGCGCCTGCTTCCATGTGACACAGATTGGCCAATGGGGGAGCGGAGCAGGCTGGTGCGACAGGAGGCGTGGAGGAGCAAACGTCGGGGAGAGCGGGTTGGCGGAAAGATCTAAGAATAGCGCTACTTTTGGAAAATTGAGGGGTTCTACCTCCGCAGAGCACAGGCCACGCGCTCGCGTGAGCCCTTTCATAAAGGACCACCCTGTACTACACAGACACATGGCAGTGGTGCATGTAAGGTAACGTTCAACATCAGCTCACCACTCTCATGTTGGACGAAACGTTGAAGAAATTAAACATTCGCCGTCAACATCGCCGCTAATTATCGTCAATCAAAGCAAACAGCACAGAAAGTTTCGCTTACATCGATTCCCACAGTGCGTGAGATCCGCGTAATTTTTCTTTCTTTTTCTTTTTGACAAGTGTTTTCAGATAGAATGCTGCTTGTTTTCCTCGTCTTTGCTTGAAAAAGACGCATTTAAAGGCAGCTTGGTTTGCAAGTTTCTCATGTGAATTACTATAGTTACCAAACACCGCGCTGCTATGGGCGCACATACAGGAGGGTGTATACAGATAAGCGTTGCCATGGTCGTATACTGATAAATTTCTAAATTTTCTTCTTGTATAATGAAACGACCAGCAATTATTTCTAACTTCGTATGTCTTCCTGTACTCATCGTGAGCGTATCAGCCAGCTAAGTTTATCAGCGACGAATATGCGTCCCTATAGACGTGCGATATCTGGCGTGAAGCGACCATGGTCATGCAACACGCATAATGCCCGTGTGATTACGTCGCGCTTATGGTAGCGCTTCAGTGGTTCAGCTGAAAGCGCACCGGAACCAACATGGGCGTGTCTGCGAACGCACCACGAATTCGCTTTCTTGTGTAGCTTCGTCGCACAACCGGCCGCTCGGTTCCGAAACGACTATATGTACCCCTCAGGGGTGCATAGAGTGACGAGCAGAATCAAGTTAGCGGCAGTTACTCTCTCTGCGAGCTGAAGGCAGGGGAAACTTCCTTCCTGGTCGAACTTCCGCGTTGTTTGCAGAGAACGCAACATCGGCTGTTTGCCTCCTCAATCAAAATCTAGCCGCTACTGGAGGTGTTTCGTGCTTCACGGCGCCGACGGAGCGCAGCGTTATTGAATAAAAGCCCTATAGTTACTAGCACGACGCGCAGGTGCGCGTCTGTTTGCTGAATCAAGGCAGTATTTAATTGGCGCTAGTTTAACGCCTCGCCGCGCTTTTAGCCACGAGGGAAGCCGCCCGTATGTGGCCGATCGTTCTACGCCTGGGCTTCGGAACGACCGGCGTGTCTCCACGTATACGCACGCTCCATCGAGCTAACCTGTTCAGGCGACATCTGTGATTCGTAGAGTGATTGGTATAGCGTGAGCGCGCAGCGAGCTCAGTACTCGACAGCTGTAACACGCGTTCTGACGAGTGGGCGAGCGGTGCTTCCGACGTTTCTCACGCCTCGCTTGAAGGGTTTCTAATATTAAAGCTGTCGAAGGGGCGAGCCTCTAAATCACGCGGTGCTAGCAGTTCTCCTCAAGGTCAACCTGCCAGCGTTATTATACTGCAAATATCTCCGAGGTGATAAGATTTAATGACTCGGAACTGTACCTCTCTTGGAATTGCGCCCGCCCGGAGCGAAGACCTACTTCCGAAATGGTAGGAACGACACTGCTCGTCAATCTTTTCTTTTCTTTTTCTTTTTTTTTCCAACCAAGAAAGCAGCTATCCCGACCCAAAGACAGTAAGCTGTGATTCATTCTTGCGGGAAAATATGGTATCTTGGTGCTAGTCTCATTATTTATAGTGTTCACCACATTTTTTTTTCTTTGATGGAATGACTTCAGCGCCTCTTACAGCGAAAGCGTGTCTCTCCGCCTCTGTGCAGTTTTAGTAAAACTTCAATGCGTCAATTATTGAATGCTGGGGCCTTTTCGCGCCGTTCAAAGTTCAACGCCTTCAGCCGCTGAGGCACTCAGGCTAAGTTCATTATTATGCAGGTTGGCATTTATAGAAAATGTTGCTTTGGAAATGGGTCAATTGTAACGTGCCTTTGCGCTTGTCAAACGCATGTCTTCAAATAAACAGCAAATAAGTGGTTGCTGTAAAAGAAAGAAAGCACGTGTCACATTCTCTATCAGGTTCCTTTGGCTCCGCAACCCGATTTAGTTAATGTGTGGCGCGACTTTCAGAGACTCCTATCTATCTATCTATCTATCTATCTATCTATCTATCTATCTATCTATCTATCTATCTATCTATCTATCTATCTATCTATCTATCTATCTATCTATCTATCTATCTATCTATCTATCTATCTATCTATCTATCTATCTATCTATCTATCTATCTATCTATCTATCTATCTATCTATCTATCTATCTATCTATCTATCTATCTATCTATCTATCTATCTATTAATCTATTAATCTATCTAATCTATTAATCTATTAATCTATCTAATCTATCTATCTAATCACACGCACGCATGCAAACACGCACGCGCTTATTCACACACAGTAGTGCACAGAAAGATATTTTGCATTTTCGGTCCTACGACCTAACCTGCTCAGAATGTTGATACTGAATTATGCCGGACCGCTAGCTTAGGGTAATGCAGTTAAAGCTCGATCTAACGAAACCAGATTTTACAAAGTTCCCAATCCAACGAAGAAATTTCCATTCCCTGGCAGGTACCCATAGGGTTGAATGTTGTTATCAAGCCGAATTAACGAAACTAACTAGGAAATAAATGAGTAATAAAAGCTGTGATTTCTTTCTAATTTTGACACAGACTGGTTTTTCTTCGAGCCTGCGTTCTAAAGCTAACGCGTTCTAACATCTACGCGCCATACTAACGGCCCTAGCTTATTTTAACAAGGCTGAACGCGCCGCACCCATGCACGGAACTGCGGACTCAACACCACCTTGGTAGGGGCGACGGTGGTTGCTTTCGTTTTTTCATGGTTTATGCAACAGATGGCTGGATTAGCGGCAAATACGATTCCGCGGTAGCTTCTGCGTGTCGCTACGTTACAATTTAACTTTTCGAAGGACCGAAAAATTTCTTTCTCGATTTTACAAACTTCCCAATTTAACGAAATAATTCGAGCGTTGTCATCAGTTCGTTAAAAAGAGTTTTAACTGAAGTTTCTTGAACACGCGCTACTATGCATACGTTATTCACATCGGATAGTCCACCCACCGTGCACACAATTTTCCAAGAATGTATCGGAAGGAAACGGTACTCATCAACCAGTATGCCAAAGTACGTGTTGTTGCAAATGGGTCGCAAGCCCCAAGGGTAGCGTTGGCCTGGCGGCCTGGGGCACAGCTTGAAGCATCCGAAGGTCCTGGCAAAGGATGAGTCGACTGCTAACAGAACAACTTGTTTATTGTAGCATCGCAAAAGAGCGGCCGGTCCGGTCGACCGAAGTGGAGAGACGGGAGAGCACGTTACTCGACGGAAGAATTCGAAGCCTCTCTCTTGGCGTCCGGGGGCAGCTGCTTTTATACTCTCGGAGTCGACGGCAAGAAGGAACGGCTCGGATGAGCCGCACGTGACGGCGGCGCCCGGACACGTTGTGACAAGAAGTGACGTATCCGCCGGGCCGGCGCCGGTCAGACGTCCTCGCTTCACAGTTGGGGAGCTCCTCTCCCCGGCTGCCGCGCTTTGACAAGCGTGGGCACACACACACACACACGCACACACGAAAACACGTGGCATTGAAACATACCTGGACGCGCTTGGCGGGAGGCGTTGCGGTAGCGCTGAACTGGCCAAAATGTCCGTCGCTTTGAACGAAGCTCCGGCGTCCGTTGCATCTGCGCCGGCTATACCGCACGTCAGAGGCGAAACCTAACAGTGTGCGCTCACGAGATGAATTTTAGTGATGCGTGGCTAGGTTAGCCTAGCTAAAGACTTTGTATGCTGCCAAAATGTTAAATAAATCACAAGAGACGAAAGGACGACAAAAAAATTAAGAAATAAAAAGCACACGCATCCACCCGCATACAGTCTCGAAAAGGGCCAGCAGTGAGCACCATGAAATGAGCAAAGTGGAGAGAGGAGTTTTATGGCTCCATCAGTAAACAAAATGTTACCCATATCTTTCCCTTTGGGTGCAAAGTAGAGATGGATAAGATGTTTATGTATTTTTTAGAGCGAAAGCTCTACTCCTCCAGGTACGTCTCCCAAGGTCAATCTCGGCGCACAAGTGTGAAGGTGTGGCGTCACGTCACGTGATGCCACACGGAGAGGCGGAGAGGCGTCGCAGCTGCGTTTGCACGATTCTCGCCGCTGTGTACCGCGGGACTAGGCGAGAATCTAACAGCTGTTTCGCCGGCGCTTGGTCGCTCAGTCTCGCCATGGATGAAGCATGCGCCAGTGCGAGCGCGTCAACTCTTCGCCACAGGCGCCAGGATGAGTCTGAGCAACCTGTCGATATAGCTCGTCGGGAATAAGCACTGAAGAACCGTGTCTAACCATGCTTAACAGAGATTTCGCTCGTATACAACTAGGTTCAAGCCACGCTGAGCCCCAGCCACTTTTTTTCCTTCAATATTTCGAATAAATTTCGATTGCTAACCAACATTGTTTTCGTCCACTTCGTATTGGCTTACTTCCTGGTTTCTGTTTCCAGTCTACTGGTCGTACTCGTAGAATTATGGACGTTCTCCTTATAAGATCAAATCCAATTTATTTCTTCTTCCTCTTTTTTTAAACGATACCCGTTGGCAGCACGTTGTCTTTTTTTTTATGATTACCAAGTGGCTTCAGCTGTCGCCTCCCGTGTTTTTGAACGTTCGATAATGTTAGAGAAAGATCGCGCCACCGGCGATGACGCAACCCCTTCTAGTATAGGAGGAGGACGCGACAATTCTTATTGACCAGTAAGACTCTACGATAAGTTTTCTCATGCCTATGTGACGCAACACATGGGCATTTCACTCACGCTTAAAGCGAAATAAATCTCATATCTGCTACTTTTTGCGGTATTACACATTCAGGAAAATTACACCCCTGAGGATGAATTGGATGTCGAAACACTCTTCTTGCACGCTTGCTTACTCTAAAAATTTTGAAAATGGGTGCATTCGTTAGCAGAAAACTCTCAGCCTACCATTTTATTAATTTCATGGTGCTTCAGCGTATTTTGTGAGACACATAGACCTAGCAGGATTTATGGGGGCCCGGGCGCTTCAACATTTCAAGCAAGTAATCAGTCATAAGTGTCTATTTCCCATAAGTCATAAGTGTCTATTGCGCCATGTCATTGGTCGACCACATCATGTGGTCACAGCAGACCATGGATGTCAGCCTTATACCTCACGTACATTCATGACAATAAAAATTCAAACAGCGCATAAACGACGGGACCAGAATGAGGAGGAGACAAACACGGCGCTGATTCTGGTCCCGTCGTTTATGCGCTGTTTGAATTTTTATTGTTACCATGCAACACCAACTCGCCCAATCCGCTGCCGTTCTGCATTCATGACATCCCCGATAGTGATGTGGAATGGCATAACCTTTTCTTTTATTTCACACCCTGCCGTTCGCTTTTTACCACTGCGGCCCTGTAATATAAAACTATTCCAATCTGTTTTGATTCCGATCTCCTGATGTCAAATTTACGTAACCACCTACGCAAGCATCGGGCGGTAACCCGTGGTGTTCTTTGAAAAGCCCAATCAAACGCGCTCGCCGTTTATTGGACGTCACTTTTTTTGCTATCAAAGCGAACAGCATTTCCTACATTGAGCAGATTTTCTTATAAAATTGGCTGAAAAGCAGCGAGGAGCACGCTCAAGTGGAGAGGCTTTCGATGGGGCCGAGCCAGCACAGTGAAAGTAGATAACCGGATGAGGAGGGTGTTGCCGGCGTCTGCAATTGGTCCGCTGCCCCTTACTTAGCTTGTGGTTGTGGTCGAAAATCGCGGTGGCGTGCAACGGAAGGTTAAGAATGCCGCCAGAACAGACCCTCAGCAAAGAAGAGTTTGGAAAGTGACGTCGTATACGTGCCGAAGTGCTCGATAACATTATACTGCCACGAAAATTGATTTATCATACGCAAATCAATACATGCACCCCGGCAGCTCCCTGTAGCTAGCGCCAGAGAAATTGACGGGCAGCCATCTTCTATTCCTTTCAGAACGGGGCAGTCTCGAGCTATTCAGAAAAAAAATTCAGTTTTGTTCGGCATATTAATGCGTCTTTAACCTGTACGCGTCACTTTGATGCGCTGAGTTCTTGCGGTTTTGTAACGTGACGTGACGCGCAGCCCGATAACGTTTGATCAATAACAGAGGGCTAATGGCGAAAATTTCGTTGAGTCAGAAATACTTATGTTTCTTTCCTTCGCTCTAATCATGCATAATCAGTGTGCACACATCATATCAGACGGGGTGTTTTCGGTGATTTCGTGACGTTACATGACAGGCAGACAAAGTGGGGGTGGCCCGAAATTATTTTTACCTATCGTGGAGGGCTGACTTCAAAATTGGAATAAAATAACCTGCGGTAGCCTCACGTTATAGCGCCCCTGGCTTCGTTTAAGTTGTTTCAGCTCGGTGTTGTTTCATAAATCAGATGGCAATCTTCATCGAATCATAGCGCGTCAGCAAACCACATATAAGTCTTCATGCGCATGTTTCTTTCTAGTGTAGAATCGGGGCCGGCTCCATATTACACGCAGTAATTCTTGCGCTGTTTCATGCTATATCGGTCGGAATGAACCTACGGAGGTATATGGATGAGCAATCTACTACAAATAAAAACACCACATATATTGTGGAGGTGGCGCGCCGGTCATAATAGAGAAAGGCAGAACTGCTTTGATCCTCTTTCTTTCCTGCCTCTCACATCTTACTGCTAGCTTCGCTTCAATGGTTTCACCTTGGCGTTGATTTATGGGTAAACTGGAGCGCTGAAAAGCGTGGCTTCATCTTGTCAGAGCAGCTAGAGGAGCTATAGTGCACTCTTAAGGCGCAGTGTTATTTTCGGTGCTTGCGTCGTCGTTGTGGTCGAGAGTATAAGATTTCCGACTGGCAATCTGTTTACGTCCACAACATGACAGCAAGACTTGCGAAGGGCATTCGCAAGTGTTGCAGTCATGTTGTGGACGTAAGTTTAGAAGCGCAAACTTTACGGTTGTCCTCGGCTGGATATCCTAGGGTGTTGCTAGTGTCTGTCGCGGAACGCATCTTAAGAGAAGCGCGATCCAGTACGCAGAAGTCAGTTGCCGATGCCCCTCCTGGCATACGCCCTAAAGTAAGTGTCATACCTTACATGCACGGGATCATCCGTGAGATCATCCGTGAGATATCTGAAGCGCAGATGATCGCGAAATTGGGTGATGCGTGTGTTAGCTTCCCGTCTCTGGCTCTCACAGAAAAAGAATTAAGTTACTTGGACGCGGCATCACATGACACGTAACCATGTTACATGAGTTCGAACTTCATTTCCTTGTAAGCGCATGCGCGATCTACGTTGCCTGCCATGTATAAAATGACGCAGTGGCACAATAAACTTAGTTAAAAGTTTGCGCTTGGTGTGTCGTCTTCTCTCACGTCCGTGTCATTTCTTTATGTCGCGCAATATCATTTAAGCGATGGCCGTATCATGCTAATTGCTCAAACCTGTCCTGAACGAGGTTCTCTCGCGCTGGTCATAAAGCATTCGTGTCGAGAACCATTTAGACGAGGCCGTCGGCCCGTTCCCCTTAATCGTGCGAGCCATGACGGAAGGGCGTCGCGGGGCGAACTGCCGATCACAGCAGCCTACACCGTCTCCCAGCGATCGCAAGCTCGGCTGGCATGCTCTTTTGCTTCCGTCGGCGTCGATGAAATCGAATGTATTGCAATTTAAGCGTGACATGATTGTGTAGACGTCGTGCCCACTAACATAGGCGCTTCGTTTACGAGCTGCCAGCGATCGTGTCGCAATCGCCACCGGTGTCGGATTCGACGGCCGAGTGAGCATCGGCGGCTGTTAACGGAGCCGCACTCCGAACGTGGCCTATTGTCATATTGGCATATTATCATCGTTTGTTTCAAACAAGAGAGCTGTGCAAATAGGTTTGCTTTCACTTTCTGTGCGAAGCGTCCACGCAGGGGTGCCGGTTCTCGGCGCACCTGCGCGCTGCTCGCTCGTTCGCACCATGTGTCCCGAATCGTCGTATGCGGCAAGTCGGACACGACGCGCCGCACGACCGATCGCATGCAAGATCGCACCATGTGTCTCGCGCTTAATGGAAATGAAAGTTGATGAAACACAACTTGCCGCAGGTGGGGAACGATCCCGCAACCTTCGCATGTTCCACATCCGCCGCCAAGTTCTGTGAGTGGTGGCGCTGGCTACACTCCCAGGGTTCTACTAGGACACATAAATACCCAAGAAAGTGGATGAGGAAACGGCGCCGTGGTAGCTCAATTGGTAGAGCATCGCACGCGAAATGCGAAGGTTGTGGGATCATGCCCCACCTGCAGCAAGTTGCTTTTTCATCCACTTTCATTTCTATTAATTTATAGTTTCCTTATTTGATTTATTATAACTACCCCTATAGTTGCCCTTGGTGTCAGTGTTTGCTTACTTCCGATGATATATATATATATATATATATATATATATATATGTATGTATGTATGTATGTATGTATGTATGTATGTATGTATGTATGTATGTATGTATGTATGTATGTATGTATGTATGTATGTATGTATGTATGTATGTATGTATGTATGTATGTATGTATGTATGTATGTATGTGTGTGTGTGTGTATGTGTGTATGTATGTATGTATGTGTGTGTGTGTGTGTGTGTGTGTAACCATATTTTAAGAAGCCAACAAACAATGACACCAAGGGAAACAAAGGGGAACTTACTTGTACTTACCAATTAAATTTACGAATGAACAATTACCGGAAATTATATATAGATATATATATATATATATATATGTATATGTATAAGAAGGCAACAAACATTGATACCAAGGACAACATAGGGGAAATTACTTGTGCTTAATAAATCAAATGAAGAAATGATAAAGGGAAATTAAAGTGGATGAAAAAAGGTAGAGCATCGCACGCGAAGCACAACACTGAACCTTGCTATCCTCAGCAAGACTGTCTTTCATCGACTTCACCTGGAGGTTAGAATTGTCTTGCAACTTTAATAATACAACTGCCCGCCCCCTTCTGTTTTCATCTCTCTCTCTTTCTCTCTTCTCATTAGCTGCTGTGTGGTCTTGCGCGATTTCTTCAGAAGACTTTTTTAAGTCGTGATTTTGTAGTTTAGTAGAATGAGGCAGGGGTAGGAGGTCGTCGCCTATTACAGTCTAGGCCAGTCTTAACTCTCGCAGGCAACCGAGAATTCAGTCACCAGCGCAAAAAAAAAATGTAGAAAGGGTAATGCGAAAACTTCTCCTCGTATGTCGTAGAGAAATGGCAGCACCATTATGTTCTCGCAGCCTTTCTCTATTCAACAATTTTTTCAACAATCTACCCACGTTTAGTTTCCGTGATATTCGCAATTATGCATTTATTTGTGAATATACCTCTTTCGTGCGTGTAGCGATCGTCAGCAGCAGATAAAGTTCAGTGCAGCACGATGGCCAATCCCAATAGTTGCGAATTAACTCCGTGCCACTCGTCAGCCGAACAAATATGCCTTGTCTGCGAATGTTCCAATCTCATCGCTCTGCCACCTCCTACTGCGTTTCTCCTTCCGTTGCAAACCATTCCGTTGCTCTGATAGACCACCGCCTAAGACGACGTACCCCTCTCCACTTCTTAAGCTCGACATTAGAAACGCCCTCTCTATCTGTGCTTGCTCCCTGATTCTAAATGAAGTGTCTTTACGTCTCCTATAACGTTAAGCCCGTGACCTTCCTTTCCACCTCGCGTCGGGTGGTCCCGTATCCTTCTTTCAAATAGTTTTCCTTTCGCCTGTTATCGGCTTTGCGGCTTTCGGCGCCGTGTAGCTTCGTTCTGGCAGAGTAAATTACTGATTTCGTACTTTGAATAGGTCAAAAGGGGGCATGAGACATGACACGAAACTCGTGTTCGGGTGTTAAATCTTATAGCGGCCTTAAAATCTCACTCAACTTAAGTACCCGTTACAAGCTGAAAACTTGTGCAAAGAACTGCCGCTTAACTTGAACGGCGTTCGATATATTTGAACATTTGTACTTTTTTTTCAGTTAGCAAAAGCAATAAATATGCGGAGCTATGCACCAGGGGAATAGCCACTGTTCTTCAGAACAGTGTTACACGTAGCTGTACCTATTAACGTGAAGTGGGGAGTATTATTAGTACTATTAATAAAGTGGGACGTATCTCTCGAGTACTAAGTTTGTACAGCGCACATAAACAGGGCAAGAAAGAGCACAACATGACGAGTGCAGTTTACTTGCGCTGCACAAACTTGGTGCTCGAGAAAAATTTACCAACCAGCCCACAAGCGAAATCCTTGAAATGTAGGGTATGTCTAAAACAAAGTCTAAATAGGATGTACATACTCCCACATAAGAAGTCGAACGGGATTAGGGGCGTAAGAACGATTCTCGATCATGCTGGTTTATTCTCACGCACGTACAAATTTTCTCACGCAACGTCTGCCCAGATTTCACCTTTCTTTTTTTCTTTCCCGCAATCACAGCGCCGAACCAAGGGGCCCGATTTTCACTAGTCATATCATAAGAAGCCAACAAACACTGACACCAAAGACAACATAGGGGGAATTACTTGTGCTTAATAAACGAAATAAAGAAACGATACGTGCCGTGTTTGCTGCAATCCAGAAGTGCAGCGCTTCCTTGGTGTGCGGGCTCAATGTGAGCGCTTCCCACCGCGCGATGCCGCAGCCCGCAGGCGTGCCTCTCGGCCGCACTCGACGACCGAGGATTAAGGGGGCATTTGTTAGCCCCGACATCCCGCTCTGTGCGTGGCCGCCTGTACACGACCACGCAAATTTGCGGCCCAAAAATAATGACGTGTCACCGCAGGCTGTTGCTCCCATATAAAGTCATCAGGAACGTATTAGAGCGCTAATGGTGCCGACAACGAAGAGCTCGACGAAAGTGAGCCGACTTTTTGAAGGCGGCTGCTGAGCAAGATGCCTGTTTGCGTTTCCCTTCCTTCTTTGTCGAGTTCGCGTTCCTCGATTTGACGCCGCCCGCGATTACTCTGTGGGAATAAGAAAGAGGAGTAGAACGTTTATTCGCGAGGACGTGGGACGAAGGGTTCGACCTGAAGTGTACTGCCTTCTAGACGTACTTAAAATAAACATTAAAGAAAAAAAGAAACTTCACTCCATTTTTTTCCCACTGAAAAGCTGCGTAACCCCGATGTTATTGAAAGCAGGAGATTAGATAGATAGATAGATAGATAGATAGATAGATAGATAGATAGATAGATAGATAGATAGATAGATAGATAGATAGATAGATAGATAGATAGATAGATAGATAGATAGATAGATAGATAGATAGATAGATAGATAGATAGATAGATAGATAGATAGATAGATAGATAGATAGATAGATAGATAGATAGATAGATAGATAGATAGATAGATAGATAGATAGATAGATAGATAGATAGATAGATAGATAGATAGATAGATAGATAGATAGATAGATAGATAGATAGATAGATAGATAGATAGATAGATAGATAGATAGATAGATAGATAGATAGATCACCTAAAAAAAAGTGCGACGTACGTTGGTATTGCACACTATACTTCTGGTTGATGGACCGGCCCTCGTCAAGACTTTGTCACTTTGAAAAAGATTGGTCCACCAGCCGAAACGTCAGGAATTCGCTGTGCAATGCCAACGCACGTCGTGCTCTTTTCTTTGAAGTTATTTCTGCAGGGCCAACGCCATTCCTGCTCTACAATGCTATATATACGGGTGCCTCACATAACTTGAGCCAAGAATTTAAAAATGAAAACCGCGTCGGAAGTGAATTGAACCGAACGCATATTATTCGCAATAGCCTGTAGTAACTCGGAAAATCTTTTGTTGTCTCCATAACTCACCAATTAATTTAGTTCAATTACCGAACTTCATTATTTGCTGAGGACCCGAAGTATGATACGCAGGTTTGTAAAGCGCATTCAGAAACCACCGATCGAGTTGTTTCATTTACGATAGGTCTCACGTAGTCCTTTTTTTTTTCTGGGTTGCAAACAAAGCCCGCGAGACATGAAAAAAGACACGTGACGGAGGTTCTGCTTTTAAGCGTGCGTTCGGTGAACAAGGTCGGCTGCATCGTGACTCGCGACGAGGAAGCGGCAGGGCGTTCTTTATCTCATCGGCAGCGCTCGGCCAGCAGCATGCATTGTCGCCGTCATCCACGGGAGCCGACCTTGTTCACCGAACGCACGCTTGGGAGCAGCGCGATACCACTGCGCAAGCGCTGCGTCACGTGGCTTTTTTTTTTTCATATTTCGCGGGCTTTCTTTGCAACCCGAAAGAAAGAAGGACTACGTGAGACGTATCGTAAAGAAAACAACTCGACCGGTGGTTTCTGAAGGTGCTCTACAATTTCTCAGTCAATAAATAATAAGTTGGGTAATTAAGCTTGATTAATTAGTGAGTTATGGGGAAAAGAAAAAAAATGTCTGAGTTGCTATGGCTATTGCCAATAGTATGCGTTCGGTTCAATTCGCTTCCGACGCACCTTTCATTTTTAAATTCTTGGCTCACATTATGTGGGACACCCTGTATAGCGATTATAATATGGCGTTTTGCGTGCCAAAACCAAGGATTGATTTACGAGGCACACCGTACTAGGAGGGTCCGGATCAATTTTTGATCAAATGGGGTTCTTTGACGTGCACCCAATGCACGGTACACGAGCGTCTCTGCATTTTGCCCGCATCGGAATGCAGTAACCGCGGCTAGGCTCGAACCCGTGACATCGAGCTCAGCAGCGCAACACCATAGCCGCTGGGCTACCGCCGACGGGTTAGGAATACAATAGGAAGCCAACAACCAGTGTTCTATAATGTCGCCGATACGGCTGTCGCTCACTCAATAAAAATCTGTGCTAAGCCCAATTAAACAGATAGCTTGGTTAGGTAATGCTGTTCTAGCGTACTCCTAAGTTACGAAATCTGCGATATCGTGGTTCCACGCCGCCGCGGTCGCCTTGCAACATCACATTAACTGATGCAAGCACTGTGATGAAGGCGGGTAAATTAATTAATGACCGCGAGAGACATTCTATCACAGGGTGCATATTATTGTTATTGGTATTTAAAGTTACAGGAAGCATGGGACGCGCTAATAAGATTAGTTGTCTTTTACGGTTAGTGATTTCAGCGAGCAACTTAGTCAGAGGCGTTGTCAGACTAGCTGAGGCAACTTCTCGGATATTTTGGCATAGTGTCAGTAAGGAGCAACCGTATAACCTTAATAGAACAATGAGAAGCAGTGCTATCGTCTCTGCGTTAGAATATACTGAATCAATCAATCAATCAATTTCCCAAGCAATCAAAGCAACCAAGCTTATTTCATTTTTCGCCAATGCATCTTACGCCAAAAGCCACATATGCCTGCATGGCGCCCTCAAGACGACACATTACAGTAGCGAAGGATATAGCAGCAGAAACGGTACATAAACATTTCCAATTTGAAAACAAACTTTTTATCGTATTAGGCAGTGGTTAATATATATATATATATATATATATAATACGATAAACATTACATGCAATGTAAAATGCAAGATGCAGTATATACAACAACGCTGCGAGAACAGATTCAAAAATACCGTGGGTTGCTTTCAGTTGTAAAGTACATGGAAAATAATGTTCTAGGGACAGCTAAACATAAAGCTTTCGAGAGTATAGAACCAAACCTATATCCGCATTCCATGTGTTTACATTAGCCTGGCGCTGTTCTACCGATGGTAAGCGAATTAGGTTTTTTGTCATTTGAGAATGAAAACTTCATTATCAACCATAGACGGAATGCATATACATGCTTTTGGTACAAATGATACGAAACCGTTTATATGCACCTGTCGTTGTTGATAGAAGCGCCATATGTTTCCGATCTCGCGAATAATTCCCTTTTGCAAGAACGAGAAGCATATGCATGTTAGTTTAAGTGGTTGTGAATCAGAGCACAGTGTAATAATTTATATGGGACCTAAATAATGGACATTATATCGGAAGCTTCGCATTAACCAGAAGCGTATATCCACATAATGATAGAAACCACTCTACCACGAGTAGCTTTTTCAAAGATAGTTCATATGACTTATGGAACCTAATGGAGAAGTATACTCCCTAAATGGCTGTGAACTTTGTAGTTCATGACCCTCATAGCTCAAGCTGCCCTCTCGCCAAACTGGCTTATTCTTTGCGCGAAAGACCGCGGGATGTTCGAATTTGTCGAGTTCATATAACTATGAAATTAAATTAGCCGTCAGGCGCGGGCTTTCGGATATATAACCATATAACCATATAACCTATGCAAGATAACGCGCTGAACCCTATAGCCGCAGAATTACCGCGCGTGTAGCAGACTGGTGCCTGTATGCTGTCTTTCGCGACTGTCATAGTTTAGCAACTTTCCTCCGTGACCTTTCCTTAAACAATCTCTTCGGGAAATTTGAAATCACAGCATTAGCAGTATACTCAGAGAACGTTTGCACTCGAGCGTATACCTTTTGGCCGAGTTTTACTGCAAAAAAAAGAAGAGCCGGAGACTACAGAGGGTCGCTTCTTTCGATAAGGGACTTACTTTCTTTTCGCGTTCGGAATACAGAAATGTCAGCGCAAAGTTTTGCGAAACATAGCACACTAATAATAACGAGTGCAAGTTCGAAATTGTTATCATAGCTTTTGCGTGAGAAGTCATGCAAAGAAACATGTTTCAAGCAGCACGAAGCTTTATTTTGACGCTTGTAAACACATGAAACCATGTGTTTGCTGTAAGTTCATACGAGGCTCGGAAAATAAGATTTATGAAAGGGAAAAAAATTGTCGTCCAACTGAGGGTAAACTTTGCGCCACTATCAGATCCAGGGCAATTTTCCCCTTTCATTATCCGGAACGTAAACCATACGAGTTTCGTGAACAGGCTGAAACAGGGCAAGAACGCAGTTTCGTGGTTGTTTGGCAGAATCGGGGCAGCATTTATTTATTTATTTATCTGATAATTGTGTTTCAAACAACTGGTGTTGCGAGTTTTCCTATTGCGACTTACCGGGCGAAGCGAACAGTGCATTCTCTCCTCGGTGAGATGGCTGTCCCGCTGGGAGAACTCTTTGATGAGTTTCGGTGCCATCCGGTGCCATTCGGGGGGGGGGGGGGGGGGGGATACACCATGTTGTTGCGCAGCTGACGCTAACTCGGCACCATTGCACTGCTCGAGACCGAAAGCGTTTCACAAAAAAGTCCCGACTTGGTCCGTTCCCTCATTTAAGCTCATTGGCCACGTTTTACCACCTTGGTTCACGCTGACGAGATGGTGCGCGTTTTCATATATTTTTCTTGCACGGTTCTCATAAGGTGAACCACTATGGAACAGGGGCTTTTCAGATCAGAGAAATTGTTTGCACCTTTTTTTTTCTTTTTTTTTACGCCCCTCTTATGCTGCGCAGTTTACTCGCCAGTTTACGGCTGTCATGTCCGTCTCCTCCTATTTGCGAGGACCTTTTACTAATAGTTAGTCACAACCACACTAATAGAAACACAGTGAAACAAGAGAAAGCACAAGGGAAATTAATTACGTCAAACTGAACTGTAGAATTACTAGGGAAATGAAAGTGGAGGAAAAGGCAACTTGCCGCAGGTGGGGACCGGACCCACGTATTCCGCCGCTACGGATGCGGCGCTTTACTACGCAATTACATTTACCACCTTATACATTTTACAATATAGTATTTCGCCCACAGTCTCTATACGCATCCCTTTTTCCTGTCCCCATCATCATCTTTCATCACCATCGTTTGACCCCTTTCCTCCTTGCCTTGTGCAGAGTAGCTAGGTCCAGCGCATACTCTCTCAGTCCAACCTCTCTGATCTTCCGGTAATAAGTTCGCTTCCTCCTCCTAATTTCAACCGCTGAAAATTGCGAGGTGTCTATAGTCGGGTACAACTTTAGAAGGCAGTGGCATTTGCCCCTCGAAAGCGGGGGGGCACACAAGCCTCCACCAATGGGCGCGCACTCTAGGCAGACGTCATGAGCCGGACGGCCGGTGACCCCGCCGACGAGAAACATGGCAGCCCGCGCTTCGATCTGGCCCGAGTCGCGTCAGCGGGACTATTTCTTTAGTCGCGGAGGCAATCGGCTGCCGCGCTTTGTTCATCTGGGCGGAGCCTCTCCTGTTTTCTTAAGTTTTATCCGACTATAGGAGCGCCTATCTGTATAATCGCGACACTATTCTCAAGTTGAGCCTAAGTTTTGCTCCGACTGCCTGCGCAAAAGTTTTCTACAAATTGAATGAACCAACCCCGCGACCTGCGCGCGGTGTTGCGCACTGGCATAAAGGAATGCTTGTACGTATGGCCTGTGGTATAAGGGTTATAAAAAGCGATAAGGTGCCTCAGAAAGGCTGGCCAACGTTTGTGCGCCACAATTTGGTGGGGGAGGGGGGGAGGAGGGTATATATTTTGTTGCTCCGGCTACTGTATCGGCGCGTTGTCCGAACGGAGAAAGAGAACAAGGTAATAAATTAACGTTCGCTGTTCCTGCGTGTTGCTACCCCACAGCGCGGGCTGAGGGGTAACAACAAGGCACTTACGCTGTAGTGTTACTACTATGATCAACTACTGTCGGAAAGACGAAACGCTTTGTCCTTTGTCCTTTCCTAAGCGCGTCCCTATGTGTGCCTCCTGCGAAGTTGGAGCCCACAAGCGTCAATTGAGGCAACCACAAGCATTTGCATTTGCATTCTTCCCTTGAACGCATTCAACGAGGCATCTCGAACGTAAACCGACCGAAGCGCTTGTGTACGCTTCCTGAGCGGTCGTGCTTAGCTTAACCTTCATTACAACGCTTCTGAGTCGATGTCCTTGAGATGCGCGCCTGCGTTTCAGCTGCAAGGAGTGTACTATGAACTAGCACTGGAAGGAGCGGCGCTTGAGCATGAACATAACGTGTACTATAAAGTTGTGTCGTAACTTCGCCAGCTCCAGCAAGTAGCGGAAAATGTTTTTGAGAACTGCGAACGCTTTCACAAAGGTCGAAACGTATATTCAAGCAAAGTTTTTGCACTTGCTCGTGTTCGAAGTACATTTGGGAAAGTCTTGTATTTTCTGTGTATTGAGCATACTCTTGCTTGTCGTGTTTAGAAACACGAATAATAAATAGGAAAGAGTTTGAGATTTCAAGTACCTACGGATAATAAACCTAAACGCGCTACCTGTTATCATTATCATGCCGTGGTGCGGGGATGACATACGAACGCATGTTTCGTTTGTTAGGCGTGTTGGTTAAACGGTTGCCGTCGTTGTATGCACTTTATATGAACTGTGAGCCTTTTTTTTCTTTTTGTTTATAGCGATACCAGTGAAAGTTCGACAGGAAAACCTCCTAATTTCCTATTACAAGCATTTGTTGCAAAGTGTTTCGTTCAGGGTCAGGACCGCGGGATAATGTAAGAATTTTTTCGCTCGATTTTGTTGCTCACCTCTCACCCACCGTTCGCGGCTTGCTGATCGCCATAATAACGTCAGCTAAGCTGCGCACTGACCACTAGTGAAGCGCTAAAAAGAATAGCATTATATAGAACAGAATTGCTACATTATCCCAGCCCTTGTTTTTATTCGAGTGATATGGATCAAGTTTACATAATGACGTTATTGGCGTTAAAGAAGCGACTGCAATGTTGGGCGCTGGGTAGGTTTCTATCCAGGCATGAACAGCAAAGCCAACGTAACGTTTCCAATGCTACCAAGGTCGACAAATCAATTTAAGTCAGACGTCAAGCGCTCCACGATCGACAGCTTTTGGTGCAATGCGTGAGAACTGTAGTGTCTGCAATTTTGTTTTTCTTGTTGTTGCTCAAAACGTGTCAACTAGCTCTTCCGAACCGCTTTCTTCGATGACTACCACTGCCTAGGTGCTTACCGAAAGTGGCGTTGGCACCACAGCGTGGGTGCTTTATCACACATCTCGAACATTTCTTGCCCCGTGATATAAAGAAGGTCTCCTGTCTCGTGAAAAATGTGCAGCATATCTCTGAAACATGTTACCGACGTATATATGCGGTGCTCTGGTGGTAATTTGTATAAATGTTATCCGTGTCTTGCCGGATTCGAATGCTAGAGCCGCTAACTGATCGTGCGGAGCAAACAAGTCGTCCAAGCCCTCTCTTGCCTCGTTTGCTTTCGAGTAGATTCGCGCCTACGATCTCATAATCCGTACTTGCTTGTGTCAGTTTGTTCTTGCTTCACAATTTTATCATCACTCAGTGGACGGTGCAAGGCGGACGGCAAAGCCTTCAAGTCCTGTCACGAGTCCCCACGTCGCTTTTGCCATAAATGAGATATTTTATTTAAGCAGCAAAATGCTTTACTGGGGCGGTTTTTTAGCGACCCGAAATTCAGTTGGACAAGCCGTTCGGAGTGCAGCAATTTGAATAACCCACTCGGGGGCTAATCTGTTCTTATTTGAGCGATAAATCCCTTTATTTCGTCTTATTTTGTTTCTGCAGAGTGGTGTTATATTTACTCTGCAAGATCGAATTTGCAAGCGATGAACGTTGCATTAGCAACGTTAGTCATCATCAGTGGCCACTTGTCTTTATCCAAAGTCTCTGTACAAGCAAATCTCTCCAAACGCAAAGTGATAGTGGCATTTCGCTTAGTTTCAAATCCAACTTTAGATTTACGAGCGGGACAGTAGGTGGCATTATTTGCTTTGAAATTCAGTGAGCCGAGTGTTTCTTCTCGCATGCTTCAGCTTATATATACATATAAGTAATGATCAGGCAGCCATCTCTCACTTTTATGGTTCGTGCTACAAGTGTGATAAATGCTCGCGCCATATTTGTGTACATCTTACATTTTTTACATGCGACTTGCTACTGAAGCATTCGGCTGTATAGATGCTTTGCTACAAGAAGTTCCTATAATAAAGAAACGAGATGGCGCTACTAGTCTCATGCCCAGCTCCCTTCATTTCGGGCTTGTGCGCAACGCAACTGCATGGCTATAGTGGCAGCCAGGCATAGTGTGTGCTGCTGGCTTCCAGCACCAACAGAGGGAGTTTGCTAATAAAATGTGACAACCTCAAAGAAAAGTAACGTCATTGATTGGAGAAAGATTGATGGGCTCATCAAGGCGCAAAGCTTGTCGCTGCGCAAAAGTTGTGGTTCTTTTCTGCACAAAATTGGCTCGTGTGTAGTACCGACAAGCTCATCCAGCCAGTGCTGGATAGCAAACATGCCAAGAAACTGCCGACTTGTGGCGTCTATATCGCTGTGTATTGCAAAAGCATTATCGCTATGTACAGCAGAATGTGGGCTGTTGGCCTAGTTAAGCATCGCTTTCGTGCCGCTTTTCGCAATTGTGCATCCATTTCTACAGAATTACTCACATAATATCTTATTTTCATGATATAATTACTTCAAGGCAGGAAAAAAAAACATTTACTGCAGTCACTTCTCGTGGCCGAACAAGCATTGACGACTGCCCAGATCGCATCGCCGGCGTGACTCGTCCATATCATCAGGTAGGCTATATATAGCTATATCTTATACCGCGTCGCTTTCCAATACCGACTCCGAATACGCGTGATTTCGCTAAGAGTTCTATATCTTTGCTGGTTTGTGCACGCGGGTGAAAATAGTCACTGAGAATAAAACCTATTTTACTCATAATGAAAAATAATGCACGTGAAGATAGCGGCGCCCTATTTTGAAGCATGCCACTTTACCATTCACGCCTTGTTCGATGTCATTATAATCTCAACGTTGACGTCTCTGAGGTGCCAAGTGCCCAGTTTCATTCATATGGCTATCGCTGTGACACCGACAGCACTCGCGTGCACACGTGCTCCATATCTGCAGTATAGAGCATGTAAGAGTTTTTCAATGTAACTCCAACTTTTTGCTTGGTTAGCCAACGTACCAGTGCGGGTCAGATGCGACACGCAAGCGCGCCCTACCAGGACCATCGAGTCCAGTCGTAACAGTGCAAGACTTCGTGCGTATGACATTGCGCAAGCTGTCGCGTCACTGCTGTGGGCGAAACTGCTTTTTTATTTCAAAATACCTTCGCGGCAAAGCGTTTGATGACGTTCTTTCACGACATGCGGCACATTACCCGTACTAATTTCAAGAAGCGCGCGAAGGCGTATGCGATGCGCTAGTCGCGAGCACTGATCTTCTACGCCTCGCTGCACCAACGTGACCTACTAAAGCTTCGAAATACTAATTCGGCCCTTGAAGCTGCGCGGGTCGCTTCGCACTCTCGATATACGAATATATGCCGACAAACACGAAGAGACCGACTGAAACTTTGCTTTCGCTTTATGCATCTGTTTCGGCGCCCCTGAGGTTCCCGAACGATATATTTGCCGACGAAAAGCTAATTACCGTGACAAACGTTGAAGTGAACGAGTAACTAGCACCCCAAACAAAAAATTCGTTGGCACGTGTAGACTACGACTCAGACTCGACTGCTTGTTTCAGTCTCTTTGCATGGTCTTCCTTCACAATTACGACGGTTCCATTCGGGTAGTATGCAAACTAAAACTTGATGTGACGTCGCATAATTACTTCTCCTTGCGACCCTCTTTCGAATGGACTTCTCTTCTCTTCTTTATTTGCCAGATTGTGCTGCCGAACTTCACATTAGAGGCGTATATTGTCTGGAAAGGCGCATTCATCAAGCTACGTTTCCGCCTCGTCCTGTGTCATTTCTACTTTTGGCAGGATTCCGTTTCATTCGAGGTGCCCGATTTAGTAACACGCGTACGGCAGCAGTCGCCGAAAAACGACTTCAGAGGCGCGCGCGGTTTCTCGCGAAGGATGCCCGACATTTTCGGCTTCTTTGCGTTGGCTCTGACCGACCGTGGTGGAGATTCCGGTTCCGCATGGCAGGCGTGCAGCAACTGCGCGACGCCCGCGAGGCGTGTACATTGAAATCGGAAGCGGGAGCACTCCTTCCCCGCCCGAAGGCGCCAACGAGCACGGCAAACAAATCGCACGCTTGGAATTCTGCACTCTGTACAAGCACCGTGCATTTTCGAACGCTCGGTGCTTCGGAAGGAAGAAAAGTACAGCAGGGGAAGAGAAGAAACAATAAATAAAAGTGGTTTGATGGATACTTCGCATTCCTCACCGACGGAAGCCGAACGCTGCTCGCTCCGCGAGGCTCGTTTCCTTTCGTGCGACGATTCTTGGCGTTCCGCTTCCTTCCCCCTTATTTCTGTTTTTCTCTCGTGCACCACCAATTTCACGTGGCTGTATCGTTAGACGCGTACCAGTGTGCACGCATTCCTCCCCCTAGACGCCATAGATCTGTCCCTAACGGGAGGGAGGTGGACGAGGGATCGCTCAGAGCACCTGCGTAATCGATTTTGAACCCCGAAAGTGCGCTTCCGGGTCAATGTTGCGACCACATCCGCGCTCGAACAACCGTGGCCGCTGTGAAGGCGTGCCGCCGAGGCAGCGTAGTGTCGGCCCGGTTGTGTACAGCTGGGTACCTCTGGCCGTAAAAAAAGAAAAAAAAAAGGGGGGGGGGTAATCGAAGTTGCCGCCCTCGGGGCTTGGTTTAGTAACGGCACGCGAGGCTGCTGGGAACTGCAAACAATTAACTCTCAGCGGAACCGCCAGGGCCAAAAGACGGCCTCCGCCGAGATAATAGACATTTGTAATCGAAATGACTGAGTTGTTGCAAAACACGGCGCGCACGTACTTTTTAAAGAGGCTCCTTCGTCCTCAGCAGGACAGAGACCGACAGGTGTGTTGCTCACTCGCGGCTTTTCCTGGGTTTCAGTGCTTTGTGTAGAATATCCCGCAGACACGTCGGCGTTATGATGCGCACGACTGCGACAGGGAAGAAGGAACAGCAACGACCGGCGGGAAGTCATCTGCACGGTGTTACATAGTCATCTTAAGAGGAAGCTACAGCTCGGCTGCTCCTATCTAAATACATGTAAAAGGAGAATTCGTTTTTCTCGGCAACCATTTCACCGAATTTGACGAGGTTTGTTGCATTTAAAAGACAGACTTAAAATCCAGGGTCTGTTGGTTTCGAATTTTCGATTTAATCCCTCATTTCTTTTATTAAAAGATGGCAAAAATTGAAAATATTCAAAAAACGAAACTATCAAGTTTACAACTCTGTAACTCAGTAACAAAAACTGACAAAACAATCCTGTAAATATCACCTAATAGTGCATCTAAAGCGGACAAAATTGATATGTTATTCATGAATCTAAAAAAATTTTGCAATATTAAAAAGCAGCTTTTGCAGAACTCTTGTAAACAATGTAACAAATTCACGTAAGATATAATATGACACACCGAATTTTTCCACCTTCAACGATATGATGGATGCCATTTACAGAAACGTGATATCTGTTCTTGATGCAGAGCTATTAATTTGTACACTTCGTGCTTCTATTTTTTAAAGCTTTCTAATTTTTGAAAATCCTTGTAACAAAATTCAGGCCCTAAATCGAAATTCCGCTTTGAACAGTCACTATAATTTAACTTTCTCTCTCAAATGCAGCAAATTTCATTGAAATTGGTCCAGGGGTTATCTCAGAAAAGCCTTTTTGCGTTTTACATGTATGTGAATAGGCCGCGTCAGAGTTGGGCCCGAGCTAATGCTTCCTCTTAAGCGTGTTTCGTTTAGCAACTGGCGTGCTGTGGAGAGTTTGAGCTGTTACGCACACCGGGTCCTGCATTTTTGTTGGCCCTATAGAGAGTAAAAGGTTTAGCGCATTGGTTCCTATAGATGCAGCGACCGTGACGCTACAAAGCGCTTTTGTTTATTGCAGTTTTTAAAAGCTTGTCTGTCGTACATGTGTTCTTTCGTCTGCGTATTCGTAGCGCTCATTTCATCAAGTTTAAAAGCTCGTCTGTGAATCTTTCCAAACCAATACGACGGCTATAGCTTTATTCCATTCCATGGTTGTAGGTCGTTTGGAAACAATTGGAAACGGCGAAGTAATCCTTCTACACAATCTGGACCTCGATAGAAGACACCAAACTACTCAGTTTAAACCGTATGTGATTTCCTGAGTTTTCAGCCGCAGCCAGTACATTACACAACGGGCGTGCACCTCTCAGCCCACATTTACCCTCCCAGCTCAGTATCATGAACCCAAAGTACGCATACCGAATCCTGAATTCTCACCATCACTGTCGTGCCGACAGGTATATCAGGTGCTTGTCTCAACCCCAGCGTGGGAGTTTATAAGTGGTCCTCTCTATATATATATATGTGTGTGTGCGTGTGTGTGTGTGTGTGTGTTTGTGCGTGTGTGTGTGTGCGTGTGCGTGTGTGTGTGCGTGCGTGCGTGCGTGCGTGTTGTGCGCGTGTGTGTGTGTGCGTGTGTGTGTGTGTGTGTGTGTGTCTGTGTGTGTGTGTGTGTGAGAGAGAGAGAGAGAGAAGCGCCAGCGGGTGTCCCATCTAAAGAAGTCGCAGCGCGAAAGAATGACCCATTCGTCGAGGCTGGGGAGCCGTCGTCGTCTCAAATAAAGAGAGCGCCGTGCGCTAACCGAGGTGGTTGCTCCAGTGAGAAGCGTTGAATGATGGCCGCTGGTACCGTCACGCGGAGACTCACCCCCTTCCGGTACGTGGCGGGCGACTATCTGGCTTTCGGCGAGATGAACGCGGCCCGCAGTGTGCGGAGACCGGACACGCGCTGATGGAGTGACCGCGCAGCCCGCGCGCACGGCGAGTGATGTACGCTTTCTGCCGGCGTTGCGCGTAATCCTTCTTGACGCATGGCCGCGGGTGGCGGTGCCCTTGGCGGAAGAGCGACCAGCCGCCACCGCCCACTCGAGCAGAAGACGAGCGCAGTAGCCGCGAACGCCGCCAAGTGTTTCTCCTTGTCGCCTGTATCTTGCAAATAGTATTATTGAGATGCGTCCGGCTTGCGTATTCGCGCTCCGTTTGGGGCAGCTGCTTCCGCGGCGTGCGGTGGACGTTGATATTGCCTCGGCACTTTCGAGGCTACCGCGCACGCGTAACTGCTATACGGTAGAGGCCGGAGCACTCACTGCAACCAGACGTACGTCTGCTTACGGCTACAAGAACGGACATATATGCACTAACATAGTTCGGCACACTGCTGATACACCGATTGCTTGCGCAGTGCTTTTATACTCGTATTTTTTAGAGCGCAGCTCTTTGGCGTCCGTTCCTGGGTTTCGCGTCGTCGTCGGCGTTGTCGTCGGCCTCGTAACCAGCTCCGCCCCCCTTTCATCCCCCCAGCGCTAGCAGCGACCGACTGATACCGCTGGATGCCGCTGACGCCGCTAGAGATTCAAGATAACGTGACTGCATAGAACACCGTCGCCGCCATGCAGAAAGAGGAGGAAAGGGTCCCCCCCCCCCCCTGTTCTTGTGTGGCGGATAGGGTGCTCTTCAGTTGCCGACGCGCCGGTTATTTCACGTAGGCCCCGGCACGTCGACAAATACGTGACCACCTTCCCACGGCTAGACCTGGTTCTTAGCGCTGCGGAAGCAAGGGTATCATATTGTTTGTGTCGGCATCGGCGGCGTTGTCCCTGAAACCAACTCCGCAGCTGGGGTTGACTCACTATCGGCGTCAGCGGCATCAGTCAGTCGCTGCTATCTCTTCCCTCCTCCCTTTATCGTGTTGTCCGCTTGCTGCGCGCGCTTCTGCCCCCATCGTTTGCCGCTGGGTGTACACGCCGCCCCCCTCCCCCCTCTTCCTGCGAGTCTCCGGTTGTCAAAGCGCCGGCTCGAACTTAATTCCTTTCTTCGCTCCTCCTCCAGTGCAACCCCTGTGCGGTGGTACCAAGTCGAACATATATCAATCTATTTCTCCGACCACAAAGCTTCCTTCATGACTGTCAAGAACTGTTAGTGGAGTCTTTGTTAAAGGAATACGTGTGAAAAATAAAAAAAAAATTCTGTGATAGCGCATACATGTGTTGCTCGATTTCTTTGCCTCAATCTATCGAAAAGGTGAAACAGCTTATTTGCTGCGCTCAAATTTCGCATTAGGAAGTAACGTAATCGTCGGTAATTTTTTTCCTGTCACAGTTGACGCGTTTAACGCGACGCGCTTGCTCTTTAGACTGTGGAGTTATCATTTATAGATTTTTGATTGCAAAATAATACGAAAGCTTCTGCTATATAATTTTTTCTCCTCGCTTAGCTCATCGACGCTTTTATATGAGTACTATGCGCACAATATGTTTTTTTTTTCAACAGTTTCATGTGATATAACTTATAAACATGGAGTCCTGGTATAATTGACGTTATCGCAAAGTTTCAGCGCTTTTCCAGGCTATATCGGCGTGATGTGTATGCCCAAGTGAAAGACCCTCTCGGATACGTCGCGCCTGACGCAAGAGATCTCGTCAATGGCGCAGACACCGAGTTTAGCGGTCATTTTTATACCAGGGTGAACGCTGCCATAGAATACTGCGCCGTATAGCTAAAAGACGATGGTTGGTTCCCTCAAAACAATTGCTGTGCATTCCGCGCGAATGTTGCGAGCTTCGTTGATCTGCTAGTTTTCAAGGTCATTTCGTAATACGCGGTTGTGCTTCAATCTTTGCAGTAGTGGCTTAGCGCGAATAATTCGCGCTAAGCCACTACTTCAAATATGGACGACCAACTAGCCCAACAGTCAACTCTTCTGTGCTTCAATCTGGAGCGCATGTCCGCAGTATAACCTCGAACTTCGTTGCTCTAGTGACTTTTGTCAGTGGTAAAGTTGTATACATGGAAATCCTTCACACACACACAAAAAAAAGATGTGTTTCTTGCCGCTATAGAACTGCACACTCGTTTAAACCGATTATGTGCATGCGGCCACGCCGTGTTTACGTTTTTATCACGGCGAAACAGAGAAAGCGCGCTCCGGCAGAAAAGCAAGTGGGTGACCTTTCTTGACGCCGATTATCTCCTCTTAGGGCCATTTTCACCGTATCGCGACTGGTCTCGAAAAAGACGAGTTCAAGGTCCGCGTTCTTCGACAGTTTGGTGCTTGACAAAAGGGTTCCGGCAGTCGATGCGCCGGTCGCACATGTGACCCGCTTTCAATTAAGGACAATATAGTGTCGGTGAAAGTGAGAGGCATGAATTAAGCATCCGTAGAATTGATGATTCCAAAAGAAAGCCCTGCAACGGGGACCAACATTGGCACGAGGGCTCTTAGCTCGGCTTGTTGGTTTACGCACATCATGAAGAAGCAGCGCAAACGACGGGACGTGTGCAAAACGAACAGGACTATTAGCGCATAGGGCAATACCGGAAGTTTGCGTTGGACCTATAGTTGCAATAACAGGAACGGGCTGGGGGGAAATTGCTGGAAGGGATACTGTTTACCAAAGGTTTCACGAGGCATGAAGACAACACATGATTACTCAGTGGCGTTATTCGCCGCGGTAGCTCAGTGACTATGACTTTCCGCTGCCACGCTTGAGGTCGCGGGGATCGATCCTAACCGCTGCAGCCGCACTTCGTTGGGGGTGAAATGGTCCGGTACTTACATTTAGGTGCAGGTTAAGGAATCCCAGTTTCTCAAAATTATTCCGGAGCCCCCTCCCCCCCCCCCTCCCCACTACAGCGTGCCCCATACTCATATCATGGTTTTCGCAAGTAAAACCCCAGAGTTTAATAAATTAACACCGCGCAGTTGCGTACAATAGATGCTTAAAAACACTGTTCAGCCGCAGCGAAACGTGAATTATTCATAAACATGTGCTTGCAATTAACTGCTGAAATATTTTTTTGTATTTCGCTTACCGATGACCTACGCACGTGGCTACACTCATACGGCACAGAAAGTTCGTATTCATACGGATAGTTCGTATGAGAACATAAAAGGCGATCATGGTGATGGACATGTTACTAGCTGTTGCGAATGGGTCGCAAGCCCCAAGGGTAGCGTTGGCCTGGCGGCCAACGCTACCCTTGGGGCTTGCCTTGGGGCATTACTGGAAGCATCCGAAGGTCCTGGCAAAGCATGAGTCGACTGCTAACAGAACAACTTGTTTATTCTAGCGTCGCAAAAGAGCGGCCGGTCAGGTCGACCGAAGTGGAGAGACGGGAGAGCACGCTACTCGACGGAAGAATTCGGAGCCTCTCTCTTGGCGTCCGGGGCAGCTGCTTTTATACTCTCGGAGGTGAGGGCAAGAAGGAACGTCTCGGGATAAGGCCACGTGACGGCGGGCACGGACACGCTGAGAGACACGCTGAGACAAGAAGATGACGCATCCGCCGGGCCGGCGCCGGTCAGACCTCCTCGCTTCACACTTGGGGAGCTCCTCTCCCCGGCTGCCGAGCCTTGACAAGCGTGGGTACGAACATGCACACACACACACACACGCACACTTGAAGACACGTGGCATTGAAACATGCCTGGACGCGCTTGGCGGGGAGGCGTTGCGGCGGCGCTGAACGGGCCAAAATGTCCGCCGCTTTGAACGAAGCCCCGGCGTCCGTTGCATCCGCGCCGGCTATAGCGCGCGTCGTAGGCGAAACGTAACATAGCACAGAAAGCTCGCGAATAGCAAACAACACGTACGAATGAAAAACTTGGTGAATTCCGCCCCCGAACTGTATCATAGCTGCTGACCAACTGAGCTATAATATAGTCCGCCACGGACAGAGATTTTGAGTCCGTATGCATGTTTGGAGACATTACGCAGTGCGCGCCAGAGCGATACATCTTTAAATTATGATGCTTTGCTGCCAGATTTAGCTAATTAATTATGCAGATCTTCAGCAGCACAAATATATGAGTGCGACAATACAAGTAGTATAATTTAATAAGCAGAATGCACTCTTCTGTAAAGTTTCTTTCTCCCTCAAATTCTATTATAATTTCTCTTCTTCTTTTTTTGGGGGGGCGGGGGGGGGGCTTGATTTTGTTTGAAAGTGAAGTGAAAGTGAAAGAGAAAGTTTATTTTCTTTTCAACGAAAACAGGGTGCCAAAACAAAAGGCAAGAGCCTGACAAGGTCCTGGTCAACCGTAGAACAGCTGGCATTATGCACAAGCACTTCACAACAAATTCGCAATGAATTTCTCAAGCGTTGTAAAAAGCATAACGCAGTAAGTTAACACGCATAAAATTTGTACTAGAAAAGAATAAATCGAATACACAAGTTATCCTATGTGCGGTATAAAGATACATAATTTTTTTACAAGCATAAAAATGTCAGTCCTAAAACACAGAACCAATGTCACAAAGCTTACAACACGTGCGTTATAGAAAAAGATTTGAAAGGTACTAAAATACATACAAATAAATACAAAGTCTGTTGACTAAATAAATATCTCATTCCATTTGTTCTAATAGGTGTTTTTTAATTGTAGATTTAAAACGTTTTTGTGGAAGATAATATTCAGCTTCAAAGAGAAATTAATTTATTACCGTGGGAATTCGGTAGCTTAATGATTGCTTGCCATAATTGGTGCGTGTGATTGGAACAAGCTTACGTTTCGTCCGAAAAGCATAACGGCTGCTGGAATTATCTGAACGGTGAAGCGAATTATGTGGACGGTGAAAAGGAATAACAGTGACAAGGTTTGGTTTCGCCGGCACATGTGGCTATGCAGTTTTGCACGTGGTTTGTTTGTTTTCTTGCCATCCTGGTTTTTTTTTTCTGATTATGGAAGCGTATATATATGTTGCTTTCACAATAAAAGCCAGTTGAAGTTTGAGCATGTTGTGTGTCCCTTCTTCGTTCGACGTCCTGTCTTTGTGCGCACAAAGGTCTAACAGGAATTATCTGGACAAGAAAAGAAGAATTTATGATGGTGGATGTACTTAAGTACACAGAAATTATATACTTCTTTTACTTTAAGGATGCCATGTTTCTGAAATAGCGGTGACGTAGGCAAATCTGAAGGTCTGCCATGAAACCCATCGATAGTACGCATAGCGCGTTTCTGAATTGAAATTAGTTTAAGGTAATTGCTGGACGGTCGTAGTTCCCGAAACAAGGATACAGTATGATAACCTTGACTACAGAAGTTCGTAATACATGGATATCTTTAACCAGGGGGGCAACAAATGAGATACCTTATACAAACAACCTACTGTTTTACTTAGATGAGACATTAATTTGGTGGTGTAAAAATTCCAAGAAAGATTCTCATTGAACCAAATTCCCAGAAATTTCCGGTGTGAAACACGCTTTAATTCAGTATGCTCGTAGAAAATTTTCAGAGTGATACTTTCTTCTGTATTAATTGCATGAAAAATAATGTAGTTTCTCTTTGATAAATTAAGGCTTGGCCTATTGGTCAATAACCAGTTATGTAGCTTTCTTAAATATCGCCCTTTATTTGTCAGTATTCTGCGCGTCACCTGTGGCTAGCTGGCTGTGTGCTCGGGAAATCCGACGATTTTTCACTGCCACTGATAAAGGCCTTATTGGTATGAAATGGGACTCGGCATGTCGTTGTTCCCTCTGCGTGAATGCTTGTACCTTCCTTTGCAACTACCGTAGAGTCTGCTCACAAGTCGCAGTAACCTGGTGCGAGCTACAGTGAAGTTCAATGCGTGCTAGACTACGAACCGTAGCCTGGAATGCACAGAGAGACACGCAAGCACAAGGGCCATGCCTATGCGATTTAAATAGTGAGCAAAGTACCCCAGGAACAAAAGTTTATAGGTCATTCATTTTAAACAGTGCCACACACACACACACACACACAAATGCACACACACACACACACACACGCACACACGCACACACACACACGCACGCACACACACGCACGCACGCACACACACACGCACGCACGCACGCACACGCACACACACGCACACACACGCACACACACACACGCACACACACACACACACACACACACACGCACGCACGCACGCACGCACACACACACACACGCACGCACGCACACACACACACACGCACGCACACGCACACACACGCACACACACACACACACGGACAAGAAAGAGCCCATGACCAACGCTGTTCTGTGCTGGCATTAACAAAAATTTTTACATTTTTTTCTAGGACAGTCGTCCACTGTGAAATTGTGACAGTGACAGTGAATTACACTTGTTCAACATGCACACGTGCGTTCTATCATTTCATTTCAGTGCGCATGCATGGGCTACAAAAAAAAAAATAAGAAATAAATAAAATAAAAAAGTAAAAGCTAATAATTTTTTTGCTTCATTTGTGCCTTTCAAGCGTTTGATTGCGGATTTGATTTGATTTGATTTGTATACATCGGTGTTCGATGCAACGTTTTCGCGAAGCGTGGAAGGAAGGCTTTCTGCAAATGTATCTGAAACAGCCAACAGCAGCTCGCCGTTCTAGGCCGCGGATGGATATCTCGAAACTGGTTCTAGTCACGGAGATATTAACTAAGCGGGCGTGCCGTGACACCTGATTAACTTAAATACAGCAACTGAAATGTGCTCCATAAAGTAATTCCCTACCATGACAATAAGAGTGACGCGGCGATTATACCGAAATATACGATGTCCACGGGCGCTAATGATGCGTCGTCGAAAAAGTAACTTTTTTATTTCTAATCGGCCTGCTTTTTTTTGTCCCTGTTTATTTTTTTTTTAGCATCACCCAGTGCCTCCGCTAGAGCCCGTGGTGTACCCATTTCTTAACTTTAATTATTGAAATTTAATCCCTAACAACCGAGGTGGAATGCGAAATCGCTCGCTTGCTTGTCATGCGCGGGCATGTTTAAAACGTCAGGTTATCTACACTTGTCTGCAGCCCTCCATTGCGGCATCTCTCATTTCTCCTGTGTTAGACCGCCATGCATGGTAGCCCAGTGGCTATATCGTCGCGTTGCTGAGATCGAGGTCGCAGGTTCGATACCGGTCACGGCGTCCGCATCCCGAGGGACGCAGAACGCGAAAAACGCTCGTGTATCGTGCATTGTTTGTGTGCAACCCCAGGTAGTCAATATTAATCTATAGTTCCCTACAACGGCGTCCCTCGTAATCAGGTCATTTTTGGGCATGTAAAACCACAGATTTAATATTTTTTTATCGCCCCTGCGTTGCTTTGGAGCAATAAAATCCCATCGACCATTCAGTCTGGAGAGGAAGCTTCAGCTCCGGGGCCGGCTCCCAGTTCTCTATTCAAGTACGTGGGAAGCGCACAGGTAATTTCTTGAGACAACCGCTGGACCCGTTTGAATGAACCTTATATTGTTGAATTTGAAAGAGAGAGAGCTAAAATTTTAAAACTTTAGGAAGCAGATTTTTGATTTAGGATCTCAGTTTGTTTAGAAAGAATTGCCAATAATTGGTAAGTTTGCAAGAAACAAAATAATAGCCCGAAGTTTTCAAATTGCGCCAAAAACAAATATCGCAGTGCATCAAATTGCATCTGTTAAAGGATTTCAGCGCACAAGCGAGATTTTTGCATTTACAGCTTACGTGAAATTGGTGCGACGTTCACGAGGGCACTGTGGAAGTTCTACTCACAAATTAGTGGTATATTAGTGTGCTTTATGTTACATCAGTTTTGTCTGCTTTAGTTGTATTATATGGTCCAGTCTAAACATTTTAATTTTTTGCTGCGTTACAGCGTTGTAAATATGGTACTTAATGTTCTTTGTCGTTTACTTTCTTCATTTTCAAATTTTTTTTAGAAACATTGATGGACGTAAATAAAAACTCCGCTTTCACAGTCAATAGAGTTCAACGCTTTCTTTTAAATGCAACAAACTCGTCAAAGTTTCCGCAATGTTGCCGAGAAAACGATTTATCCGATAGAAGCTCCCGATATGCCGGCAGCTTATATTTTGACTCGTGACCAGAAGTAACTTATTAAGAAGCTTAGTTACTTGGAAGTGCGGCATGTAAGCACTCTGTAGCCGGTTTCAATGCATGGAATGGTCGCAAGTGTGCGATCTAGAGGCGGAATAAAGCCACTTCAACAAGTTCAGTTGAACCTGTAGACCTGGTGAGCCAGGAGTATATAGTTTCGGAATGGTTCGCGTTTGAATGAATGGTGACTGTACCCCGAGACTGACTGACATCTGAAATAACTATTGATTGTACACCCTTCAGCTATTTGCTCTCTCACGTACAATAAGAAAAGGCACTATTCAAAAGCGCCCATTTTTCAGAAAACAAAAAGTGTTGTTCTTTCTTTCTTTTCTGCTAGAGCGCAGTAGCATCACCGGGAAATATTAAGGAGCACACTCTTGCCCATCGTTGTCTGAGCGGAGGGCTGTTTACAACCAATGTGTATGTATGTAATTCGTGTGTGTAGCACAAATGTAAGTTTGTGTTGGTCTACACGGCTGTGCGCGCGGGACTTTCCTGCGTGTATTATGTCACATGGTGCTTCAACCGTTCCCGTGAAAAGCACGGCTCGGTAATTCTGTGGCGTGATTGATTCCGCTGACATTTAAAAACTCAAAAAGAAAGAAACAGCGTTAGCATCGCCGAGACAAGGAAAAGAGAGATCGAAAAAGAAAGAACGCAAACTAAACTCTCGAGCGATCGTATTGGACGAACGGCGCGCACCTACAGTAAAACAGAAGCAACGAAAAACGCGAACAATGAGGCACGGCACGCCTAGCGTGGGCTGTGTTGCCAATAGAAACGGACACAACTTTGAAGAACGCAATTTCCTTTGTCCCACTTTTCCGAGTTTCGTTCTTGATCACGCTAGTTTCGCTTTCGAGACGAACGCCAATCAATTTGACGAACTCGCAATCGTGCTGTTGAATTATTTCGTCCCGTATGAAAAAGTCTGCGCTTTGCCTTCTTTCGTTCGCGCACAGTTTCTTTATTTCTTCTTCTTTTTTTTTATTGCCGGTTGCAGGTGGCGCTTTCACGCCTTCCGAAGTGCCTTTCTGGAAGAAGCTGAAATTACCGTTATAAGAACTCGCTATGGTCCAGACGGTTAATTAAAGATTCACTAATTAAGTTTGTCATTATTTACTTTAGGGCACTTGTAACTGCGACACTAATAAAGTAGTGAAGTCATGTCTACTTAGCTGCACTCCCAAGACTTCTACCAACTTTCGAGATAACCATCGTTAAAATGTGCTGCGAAGTGTGCATCGGTGTTCTATGGAAAACTTCCGGAATGCCACCACATATTTCAAAAGATTTTTGGAGCAGATGTCCCCAATCTTTGGATTTATGTTTAGTAGACATTATTTCACTACTGCCCTGCTTCGATTTTCTCATTGCAAGATGGGCGCTGAAGTGATTATTTGTGAGGAATTTAACTTGGGACTGTTTTTTATTAGCTAGCTGGACATTGTTATTTCACATGCAGGTAATTTCTGCCTCTTCCAGAAAAAGAAAATGCGCAGGGGGGGGGGGGGGGATATGTACCGAGTGTACAAAATACTGCGTACAGCGTATTGCGAGGGGCTTTGTCGCGTTTGATAAGGAAATGTTAAATGTGTTTCTGGTTCCACTTCACCTCTCATCATCTTTCATTCATACGACGATTTAACGTTGTGAAGGAGGTGGCGACATGCTGACCCTGTCGCCAACATTTCCAATGTGTAATAAATAAATAAATAAATAAATAAATAAATAAATAAATAAATAACTTTCATAATTATTCAAGTAACAAGGGGTATCCACCGCCTTTGCAAGGCGTCAAGAACTTCTTTTGTGCATTTTACTACAAAGCGCGGCAGCCTGCTTGCTCGTAGCCTACATGCCTATCGTCTTGTGTGCGCAGACTTCGAGCAGGAGCGCCGGGTGGTGCAAGAGAATGTGCTGCCGGAACTTCAGCGGCACTGCGCCTCTCTCGGCGTGGACGTGGAGCTGTTGGACCTGCAGCAGGGTCAGGACCCGCGCCTGCGACCCGCCGATGCCACCTTGCGAGAGTTGGAGGACTGCCACGCCCGCTCGCTCGGATGCTTCCTCCTCGTAAGTGGCGTCGCGGCCGAGTTTGTTTGTGTATTATTATTATTATTATTATTATTATTATTATTATTATTATTATTATTATTATTATTATTATTATTATTATTATTATTATTATTATTATTATTATTATTATTATTGGCCAATATTTTGGTTCCTGCCGCGCTATTTTTGACAATGCGGTGTAGGGTGATAATGCAACAGAGACTTAACGAGCGTTTGGCTGCGCACACAAGAACGCATTCCTTGCATTCAAGGACTAGGCGTGTTTTAAATGCGCAGCGCAGGATACGAGCGCGTCGTTTGCGAATAATTAGTCTTGGAAGTTGCAATGGTTTTCTTTTCTTTTATTGTCATTATTTTCTTCCTTTTATGTCCTTTCTTCCTTCTTCCTTTATGACTTGTGTAAGACGGCATTCAAACTGCATTGCAAGAATAAGTGGGCTTTAACAGCGATGACCCCATTGACAATGTCAATCCTTATTGCCTTATTGCATCCCAATTACTACTTTGTAGAACGCCTAACACGTTGCCCGATCGCTGCTTTTTGACTAGTAAAATAATTTATTAATGCCAACCGACATCTCGGAACGCGGACACTTTTTTGTCTCGCCGCAAGCAGCATGCGTATACTTACGTATAAAAGTATACGCAATAATATTACCGCACAGCAAAACTTAAACAGTTTCGGGCAATAACCATTTGCAGTAAGCATTCATAGCAGCGCGCGAAGTAGTATGATTAGCTTTATTAAAATTATGGGGTTTTACGTGTCAAAACCACTTTCTGATTATGAAGCTCGCCGTAGTGGAGGACTCCGGAAATTTCTACCACCTGGGGTTCTTTAGCATGCACCTAAATCTAAGTACACGGGTGTTTTCGCATTTCGCCCCCATCGAAATGCGGCCACCGTGGCGGGGATTCGATCCCGCGACCTCGTGCTCAGCAGCCCAACGCCATAGCCACTGAGCGACCACGGCGGGAGATTAGTTTTATGCGCAATGAAACGCGTTATGATGCGCAACATGAATGCATCAAGCCTGCGCGGCCGCTTCCTTGTTTCCTTCATTGAACGCGACCCACAGAAGCACTGCTATGGCGCGACGTGTCTCAGCCTATTCCACAATGGTATCTCCCGTGACGCGCGGATGGCGCGCGGCATGTAGGGAGAAGCAAGATATAAAGACCCAAAGAGAGTTGCTGCCTACCCGTTGTCCTTTACTTCTTTGTCCCGTACGTTGCATTATACTTAGCGTACACACCGAGCCACGTCCGTGCACATCCATTGTGCGAAAACCTATTGCCTGTATGCTACACGACACAACATTCCTCGTCGGTGAAATTGCGGTGAGGTATTATCTTTTGCCGAAAATAATTTGCCATCTAATGTGAGGAAGACGGAGGATGCACAGCGCTGACAAACCATTTCGTCCTCACAGCTTACTGTGTAGTAAAGTGAGCCAAAGCTGCCAGAATGCAGCGCAGGATGGATGGGCAGGCTGCACGCAGAGTCAAGCTTCGCGCAGGAGGCAATGCATCTGTTCTTTGTACGTCATTGTGAGTCTTTACTGCAAGTTAAGCTATAATTGCAGTGGTCGTGCAGGCAGCGTTTGTGCCTGCTGAACAAACGCCGCCATTTTCTCGGAGAGTGGCTGACGTCAGTGCGCTTGCTTGCGACGAATGTGACATTTTGGACAGACTATTCGAACTTCTGTCTCACTGTCGCTGGCGCTGGGAAAGGGGAGAGAACGGCGAGGGGAAGATGTCTTTCCCTTTAGATGCTTTTGTAAAGACTACCGCTTTGCAGTAAGGATACTTCTGCAATGGCGCATGCCTTGCAAGCCACTACATCACCTGCGCAGAATAATGCAATGATTATATTGCACTGCTATTTCTTGTCAAGCTGCATCAGTGGTCCCAGTGGCGCTCAACCCGCATTATCACTGGGATTGGCCAGCCGTGAACGTATGTTGATGAGAAAGCAATAGAATCCGCGAAAGGAATCCTTGCAATATACCGGCCCTGGTAACGCGACAAAACCTGATTTAACAGAAGGAAATGCAAAATTATGTGTCTTCACTAAGTGCAAAAGAGAACGCGCGAGAATTAATAAGACAAAACGGAACAAAAATGACGAAGAAGGAAGAGTGAAATGTAAGGGTGAAAATATAAATCGCGAGCACGACATTCAACACCTCTTCAACAAGACCGCATCGTTGTACATTATGCTGGAAATACAGTGAAAAGAGCAAGATATTTCCATTCGATATTTGGAGGCGTTAAAGATTTATATTTAAAAAATGTTATCCCACGCGCGCCTTCTTTTTCCTGATATTAGCGGGCAGCATTTCCCTCTTGCTCAAGAAAGAAACCCCGAAAAAGCGCCTGTTCTCCCCTCATGCATAATGAGGAAAGAACGGGTACACTGGTGTCGCAGCTCTTGGCTGATACTACTTGTTGATGCTTAGTTGACCTCGTCTCAGTTACGAAAGCTTTTTAAGAGGTGGAAGTGATTAGCTGCTAGCTCTATGCAGTCCTTAACATCAAAAACGCACGTCAAGTTCAACAATGTAGTTCTGTAAGCAAGCATAGAGTGCGCTCTACATAGTTCACATTCAAACCCAGTGACGCTTCCAAATGATCATTCCTGAGGCTTCAAATGTGAGCAAGGGCCCTATAACGTAAAATTATTCCAATATGTTTTTATTCCAATCTCCTCACGTCAACTTTAGCAATAGTCGACGCAAGCATCGGGCGGTCACCCGCAGGGTAGTCTAACAGACCAATCAAACGCTCTCCTCGTTCACAGGAGGTAAGTTTTGTTTGCTTGAAAAACGAATAAAATTGCCTACACTGAGCGGCTTGTCTTATCTAATTGGCTCACAAGATGCGAGTAGCACGCTCAAGTAGAGAGGAATTCGATGGGGCCGAGCTAGTGCACTGAAAATCGATGACCGCATGAAGACGGTGGTGCCGGCGTCTGCGATTGGTCCGCTTCCCCTTACTTAGCTTGCGATGGCTCGTCGACAATCGCGGCGGCATGCAACGGAAGCTTAAGAATGACGCTAAAGGAATCCTCAGCAAAGAAGAGTTAGCAGAACGAGGTCGTAAACGTGCTAAATTTGCTCGAAAACGTTACACGGCCACGCAAAAAGTTTTATTACACGCAAATAAACCCATGCTCTCCGGCAAGTGCGAGCAGCCAGTGCCTGAGCGATTGGCGGCAGCCATCCTTTATTCCCTTCGGAACGGGGCAGCCTGCGGCTATTCAGAAGAAAATTCAGTTTTGTTCGGCATATTAATGCATCTTTAATGCGTACACGTCACTTTGACGCGGTGAGTTCTTGCGGTTTTGTGAAGTCGCGTGAGAGGCAGGTGAAGTGGGTGCAGCCCGAAAACATTTGACAAGAAGCCGAGGGCTAATGGCGAAGAGGCGCAGAATCAGAAATAACTATTTTTCTTTTGTTCGGTCAAATCACGCATAATCCATGTGTACACGTCATATCAGATGGGGAGCTATCGCGGTTTTCGTGACGTCGCGTGACAGACAGGTGAAGTGGTGGGTGGTCTAAAAAAGTTTTTGACCAATCGTGGAGGGCTGATAGTGTAATTGGAATAGAAAAGTTTGGAATAGTTTTACGTTATAGCGCCCCAAGTTACTACCTGCTTCATGGACCTTCAACGATGTGCATAATGCTACAATAATGTCGTAGTTTCAATCACATTGTTTACGTAGGTGAGATCGCACCCAGAGAAAGCGTAAAATAACGTTTTTATTTATTTTTTATTTTTATTTTCGTTGTTAAACCACTGCAACCTGCGATGAAATGTGAATGAAGTAAAGCGCAAGACTAAAGTTATGTTCCAAAATTCGTGCATTGAGGCAGTAAAAATGTAGGAGAGGGTGTAACGGTGCCTCTCTCTCGCTCTTTCTACTCGAAAGGACACGGTTTACCTCTAGTACGAGCCGGACTGGTGTGGGAGAAGGCAGAATGTTATGAGTGCACTTTTTGGGCGACCACTTTTAGCCTTTGTCAACATGGATATCGATGAACAGAGAGAAGAAAGGATCCATAGCAAATTTCTTGTGAAAATGGGCTAGAGTGGTGCAGAAACACATCAAGTGTTTTATAAGGCCTATGTAATGGACGTTTCAAGGAAAATAACTATGTTCAAGTGGGTCCAGCGCTTTTTGGAAGGTGGTGAAGGCTCTAAAGACGATGCAAGGTTAGGACGGTACGAAGATGAAATTATCAATTATGTGCGTTCTCTTGTGCTCAACGACCACCAAAGGACAGTTAAAATATCAGAAGCACTTGCGTTGGAAAATTCGTCCGTTGACCAGAGTTGACCAGAAAGCTTTGGCAAGTTCTTGTCTTTCTGGGGCACATCGTGGACAGTGGCACAGCAGGTGGTCGATATTTTCTTCGGTGCCGCAGACCTTGCATGCTGCACTGTCAGTCACTCCAATTAATGTATAGTATGGCTTTGTGAAGACAACACCTAACCAAAGGCGACAGAGATGCGTAGCTTCACGTCGAGGAAGTCCGATTGGAGGTTGGAGTTGCAGGGAGGGGTTTAATCGATGCAGTCGTGTAAGTCGTAAGTTTGGCGAGTTCCACTCGGTCAGTGAGAGACTGCGTGCCAGGTGTCGAAGCTGCCTGGCGGCGTCTGTCCTCGAAAGCGGAATTGGAACGCTGTGCTCTTCTTGATGTGCTGTGCAAGCAGCGTTATAGGCAGAATCGTTGCCACTGATTCCACAATGGCCAGGTACCCACTGAAAAACGACCTGGTGACCTTTTTGTTGGACGTGATGGTAAAGTTTATTGTGATAGCAAATTAGCGAACAGCTATACGAAGTAAGCATACGCGCACTAACTAAATTAACAAGCATGGTGTCACACGCGCACATGCAAACATGAACACATCTCACTGGATGGCCGGGGAAACTCGCTGTCAAAACGCTGCAGTGGGGAAGCGCTGCAGCAGCAAGCGAGCGAATTGGCCTTCCTGCAGCCGCTCGCACCAAGGCGAACTAGGTCGCGAAAACACAGCGCAGCGCGTACTCTCAACCCGTCGCAGATCGCTTTCAAGATAGAGCAGCAGCCCGGAGTAGAGCGTGCCACCCCTCCCTACTTTCCCTCCGAAGCCTTGCGCGCGACGGAAGGCGGCGCTCTTCCTCCCAGTTTTCGTCCGCTGCGTACGCGAGATTGAGCCGCGATCGCCGGCTCACCCTCGCACGCTGTCACTCGCACGTACAGCATACGGCGCGCGCCGACGATGTTGTCGCCCTTGGACTTTGCGCGTAACCTCGCGGCGACGCCGACAGTAGAAATGCGCCTGGAGTGTTCATATAATTACAATCGCAATATTATCTCGAAATTGGTGTCATCGTGGAAACTCAAGTCGATATGTCTTGCAAGCTCACCGGCTACAATTCGTGAACAATTCGTAAACAATTAATTAATTACCAAGCTAATTAGGGCGTTTTGGTTAATTCGTTGAACATCCGTTTCGGTTTCTTGAGCTAGTAATGTCCGCCTCTTCAAATAATCCAGCTCAAGGAGAAGAATTGTGCTGTTTGCCGCAGGAAATTTCTAAAAATTCCATAACACTTAGAAATGATCACCCTATATATATGCATAACGTACATGATCTTCTAAGCTCTCCCATCTGCTCCGAGGGTGCTTCAAGCAATGGGAGAGAAGGTCGAACGAGGCTATTTCGTGTAATGGGGGGCATTTCGAAGGTGGCCACGTTGATGTGTCTGAAACTTTGTGAAATGCATATTTTTTTTTTTTTTTTTTGCACGCACCACATGAATTTTGGGGGCAGACCTCGTACTTGAAGCGACAGCGCGAAGCCGTTCTTTCGTCACCCAGTGATGAACGAACGTTTGCATTTGTGGTGCGGAAGTGCTGTCCCGTGCAACGAAATGGCGGTGGTAGCTTCCATGAAATCGCCATACCTAGCAGTTTTTTACTCCCCATATTGCAAAAATAAAATAAAAAAGTCACAGTTTCGTCTGAAAGGCGAAGCATTGATTGCGATAGCGAATTTGTAGACAGCTATGAGAATTAAGGACACTAGTTTTACCGGCCGTATAAACGTGGAAACAGTTCCTTAATAACTAAATTAACAAGCATGGTATGAGCGCTCACAAGCAAACATGAACACATCACACTCTATGACCGCGGACACTCGCTGTCAAAACGCTGGCGTGAGCAAGAGCGGCAGCAGCAGCGAGCGAAGTGATCTTCGTGCTGTCTGCAACACGTAGAAAGATATGAGCCGTCTGCAGATAGCGTTCAAGATACGGCGCGGACGACCGTGCGCGGCTGTGCAAAGTACGCAATCCTGCATCCCCTCTTTCCTCCCCCTGGCGCGCCAGATTGAGCCGCCATCGTCAGTTCCCCGTACGCGCGGTGCGCGAAATCCGCACTTGGTACCGGAGCACAACGCCGCCCATCCCCCATGGCCTTTCGCGCGACGGGAGAAGGCGCGCGTGTGTACTCCACTTTCCTCCCTCCCTCGCGCGCGCCAGGTTGAGCCGCGATCGTCCAGTCCCTTCGCGTGCTTTCACTCGCACGTGCATCATATGGCGCTAGGCAACGGTGTTATCGCCCTTGGACTTTGTACGGAACATCGCGGTGGCGGCGACACCAATGGCGAAAATGCGCCTGGAGTGTCCATACATTTGCTATCGCAATAAAAGAATAGAGCGCTGGCACGAAGGACTAAGGCATGTTCACATCCCGACAGGGACCTGGGCAACGTGGGCGCGTATTAATGCGAGGAGGAGTGCTGAGCAGTAATCAAGGTATAAGTCGTTCCATCGCTCGACGTGGTCGCATCTAATAGCACGAATAACAACAGTATTGTTTAAATGGTTCATTGCTCAGTTCGACGCTCGCTTCCAGAATGTAGCGTGCAAAGGAAGCTTGCTGAACGCTACTTTGAGGGAGCGTTCCCAAACATGCGTGCTTCTTCTTAGGAATCAAAGGACAACCAAAAATTCTGCATGATCAAATAACACAAAAAAAGAAAGAAAGAAAGGCGTGCGATGCAAAAGAAGGCGCGGTCAATGAACATGGTATAGGTGTTTATATATACTGCAACTGGGATTCATTAAAGATGATGCAATGTTGAATAATTGCATATTATATTTGCGTTAGTTGTCTTAGTTTCTTCGTTCCAGTGTCAGACCTTACTTTCTTTCCAGATGCTCTATTAATTTTATTTATGTCGAATTTTCTCATTCGCGTTCGTTTCTTCTTTCTTTAAGGCCAAGTTCTTAGCTGACTTCACACGGGATTGGCGTATCTGAGATTTCGTTATCTTGTAACTAATTCCAGAAAAAAAGATTGAATTGTAGATCTAGTACGAACATGAAAATAGTATCAAATTATACATTTTCATGCGGACAACATGTAGCAATATTCATCAACTAAGAATATAATCAAAATGAGTATAATTAGCTGCAAACAGGGTTGGGTGCGAACGCCTGTTTAGCTGTCGCCCTCTGCCATGACACCACAAAGTGCCACCTAACTTAATTGTCCCGCCCTCCACTAGATGGCACGGAGTGCCCGAGCTTGGAGGAACGGCCAACTTCTTGATAAATTGCTGCGTGACTGGCCGCTCGAGTCAGTTTGCGTGTATTCGCGGGCTTCTTTCGCGCTCGGAAAAACACTTTGCTGTAGCACGTATTGAGAAACAGAAAGCTGTATCGGGAGTATTTCATGTCGCTCTACAATTTTCTCATTGACACTTTTCATATAATTATAATATTTGAGAAGTTCATTAACTCATTAAGACTAATTATCTAGTTAGGTGGAATGAAAAAAAATAATTTGAATATCTCCAAGGTGGCGGCAAACAACATTAACTTGATTCTGTCCAGCTACGTGGCATTCGCACATTTTTTAATCTCTGGCTAAAGTTAGCTGGGACACCCTGTATACCCCGCTCCCACGTACGTTAAACCAATGTGAAGTCGCGAAAGAAAACCGTGTCTTCGAAAAAAAAAATCGAAAAGAAAAACGCGCAGAAATACATGACAGCGAGGGACGAAAATCCCACTTGAACACCTCATTTCTCAGGGGCATAATTAAACTATTCCGTACAGCCGGCGCTCTTTTCGGTGAGTACATCCGAAGGAAATGGTGGTACCGAGGTCAAGATCGCATGCACCATAGTCGGGCAATTAAAAAGCGGCCCACTTCTAGTCTCCATTTGATGCAAGGCACTCTCCTTATACTGCACGAGGATGTGCCCGTACTACAAATTACGCTCGTGTAAGCGGGTTGTCGAATTGCGCTCCCAGCCGTGCGCGCTCGAAATGTGCACCGAGACATTTAATGGATAATTCACGACCAGCGGATGTGGGACGACTTGGAGTACGCTGCTCAAGGAAGCCTTAGCGCAAAAGAAACGCGCGTGAGGCGGTCGCGTCTTGGATTGCCGAAGGAGTGGGGCGGCTGGAGAGACTTAGCGGAGGTTGTGGAGGGGGCCTTGGAGAAACGGCCAGCTTCTTGATAAATGGCGCTCATATTTCGGAGAAGTGGGCGCTCGTTTTGCCACGACGTCCGGCTGCGAGCGTGCGCGCGGTGACTCAGCGAAATCTCTGCTCGCTCCATTAACGCACGCGAGCCACCGGCTGCCGCCGCCAGTCCGTGGGCTCCCCGTGCTGCTCATATTCCCCGAGCGGCGGCGGCGGCGGCGGCAGCGTTGCCGACGGTCGTTAGTTTCCATTAGCGTGCGCGAGCGGGACACTGCCGGCCGGCCGTCGTCCGAGCGGCGATCGCCGGTCGGGGACTTTGGCCGCGAAATGGCTTCCCCGGCGTGCGCGTCGGTCGGTGCCCGCACTCGTCTCCACCACAAGGGCGCCGGCGTTCTACGGCCGTTGTTGCAGTATAGACCTTGCGGTCGGGAAGCAACGGCTTTACTGTTCTTTTTTTAGAGGTCTTGTCGTTTAAAAATATGGGCCGACTTTCTTATTGCGGACTCTCCCGTGAAATTATTTGCTATCGCTCCAGCATTCCAGCGCGACGGATGTCCTGACAACAATTTCTTCACGTGTGGCCTCTTTGCTGGCATTAGCGGTGAACGAATAACTTATGAAGACGTGGCAACGTTGATGAATCGCCTGTCTGGCTCTCCGTAGCTGAGCACGTGGCTGCCGGTCCGAGCACGTGGTTGCCATCGCACGTCAAGAAAATCTAGCCGGTCGGAATCAATCCACGTATGTGAGTTGATGAGCCCACGGAAGTAGCTTTGGCCTTTCGAATCTTATTAGTGGTCACACTATCCTTGCGCTTTGCCGTCAAACCTGGTTTATGGTAGAGCCTGGTTACAAAATGGAAAATGTACTAAATTAACGACCAGTGTCCTGTGACAGTCATGTTCAAGATTATGGTTGCAAAGCATATGGTAACTTATCGCTTGTTCTTGCTGCAGTTCCCTGAGTTAAATAATAAAAGCGCAACCACGTAAATTGATGAGTTCCATTAAACTGGCATGGCACATTATTCGCCGAAAATGTATCGTGCACCTAGCCACGTTCATGGCCGCATACGTACGGGAGACGATGTTAGAACCATTGAAAAATACTATGTTGTGCCACCAGCAAATCCCGTATATCACGGATAATTCAAGCATGTTTTCAGGCATAATGGACTTTCTGGGCTGAAATTCTTCGACATAAGGTGGCCGGACAGCCTGCAGGGTTATCTGACTGAGCTAGCTCGGATACTCGGTTGCCACAGTCAGAAATTTGAATTTCTTTTTTCTTCTGAAGGTGGGAAGCTCGAATTCACCTCCCCCAGTACACTACATCTCCAGGCTTCGAGTGGCGCCTGACACCGGCAAAATCGCCGACAGCAAGTGGCCCTATACTAATCCAGGTACACCCAAATTAGGAAGACCCACTAAGCTTCAACAAGACACTCCTTCACCAGAACAGGTGTTGGCCTCCTTGGTGCAGGACTGGGCCACTCCCTCCCAAATGACTCATTCGGTTAACCAATAGCCCTCAGTCCCCAGCAGCTGCGGAGCACCTGACCAAGGCGGCGGTCAGGCATGTAACGCAGCAGAGGGTGCTAAGAATCTTTGGACCCGGACAGGCCGCCAATGGAAACTGACCCTTGTAACTTTTAACACCCGAACCCTCTCTAGTGAAGCTCGCCCAGCAAAACTCTTTGAGGAACTATCACGCATTGTTTGGGATATCACTGGCCTTAGTGAGGTTAGAAGAACTGGTGAGGCTTATACAGTGCTGGCAAATGGCCACGTACTCTGCTATAGAGGACTACCAGACAAGAAGCAGTTCGGTGTAGGATTCCTAATTCATAAGGACATAGCGGGCAACATTGACGAATTCTGCATCATTAATGAGAGGGTAGCTGTAGTCGCTATCAATCTTAGTAAGAGGTACAGATTAAAGGTAGTACACGGCTACGCTCCAATATCCAGTCACGATGACGATGAAGTAGATCAGCTTTATGAAGATGTTGAATTAGTTATGCGAAAAATTCAAACTCAGCTTACTGTAGTCATGATCGACTTCAATGCAAAAGTGGGGAAAAAGCAGGCTGGTGAACAAGCAATTGGCAACTACGGCGTCGATTTTAGGAACATTCCAGGAAAGATTTTGATAGAATTTGGGGAAAAGAATGACCTGCGAATAATGAATACCTTCTTCAGTAAACGTTGGAACAAAATGTGGACCTGGAAAAGCCCTAATGGTGAAACAAAAAAACTGAAATTGGTTGCATCATTTCTGCTGATCCCAGTATAGTGCAACATGTAGAAGTGTTAGATAGGGTAAAGTGCAGTGATCGTAGGTTAGTGAGGGCTAGGATTCACCTCAATTTGAAGAGAGAAAGAGTAAAATTGGTCAAGAAGAAGCAGGCCAACTTAGACACAGTAAGGGTAAAAGCAGACCAATTCAGGTTGGCACTTGCAAACAAATATGCAGCCTTCGAACAGAAAGATGAAAATGACATGGAGGCAATAAATAAAACTGTAACCAGGCTGGCTTCAGAAGCAGCACTTGAAGTGGCAGGTAAGACACCAATGTAACCAGTAGGCAAGAGAGAGAGAGAATGAAAAGGAAAGGCAGGGAGGTTAACCAGATATGAGTCTCTGGTTTGCTACCCTACACAGGGTATGGGGGATAGGGTTTAGAAAGATGACAGAGAGAAAAATGCTAAAAAACGGAAAAAAATAAACACGCACACATGGAGGCACACACACAAAAGGCGTTCCAGTTAAAGTAGTTCACACAGGCCGGTGGATCGCAAGGAAGGAAGGAAGGAAAAAGTGGAGAAGGAAAGGTAGGGAGGTTAACCAGTTTGGCTTAACCGGTTTGCTACCCTACACATGGGAGAGGGATGGGGGAGATTAAAGATGGGGAAATCGCAAAAGCGCAATAGCGCTTGCACGGCCTTCTTCTGTGACGGTAGGTCCTTTCGATGTTGTAGAATTCTTTTTTCGGATAGCGGTTGGTCGTACAGTTGGTCAAGTTCGTGGCGAAGGCATTCCCTCTGTGGACTGTACTGTGGGCAGGCACACAAAATATGGCCAATTGATTCTTCATGGCCGCAGTGGTCACAGGTTGGGGTGTCGGTCATCCCTATGCGGAATGCATAGGCTTTGGTAAAGGCAACGCCCAACCAAAGTCGATATAAAAGCGTGGCGTCTCTACGGCGAAGCTGTGATGGCGCTCTAAGACTTAATGTGGGATCAAGTCAGTACAGTCGCGTATTTCCTAAATGTGGCTTATTCCATTGCGACGTCCTGCACTGTCGAGCAAGTAGACGCAGCTTCCGTGCTGCGTCAATTCTAGAAAGTGGAATTGGGATGTGGCGCTCCTCAGTATGGGCTGAGCAGGCAGCGTGATCCGCCCGTTCATTGCCGATAATCCCGCAGTGACTTGGAAGCCACTGGAAGGTTATTTCATGGCCTGCATCACTTATATGGTGCAATGTCTCTGTATTATGGAATATTAGTTGTTCTTGCGGTCGTAAAGGTGACAGTAGAGACTGCAGTGCCGCCTTCGAATCGCAGAATATCGTCCACTTGTGTAGCGGTTCATCACGAATGTGATGAAGGGCCGTAAAGAGTGCTGCGAGCTCTGCTGCCGTCGATGTTGTCGCGTGGATCGTCTTGAATTTGATTGTTGTAGCTTTCGCTGGTATGACGACTGCCGCCGCGGAGCTGCTCGGAAGGGCAGATCCATGCTTGTAAATATGCGTCGAGTCACGGTAGTTCTCGTACAAATATAGTAGCTGAGCTGTCTAAGGGCTGGTGATAACAGATCAGCTTTCCCAAGCTCTCCCAAGTAACAAAGGACCTAATAAAAAAACGACAACGAATGAAAGTGTCCGGCTCAAGAGATAAGATAGAATTGGCGGAACTGTCAAGACTGATCAACAAAGCGAAAATAAGTGATATTCGAAACTATAACGTGAGAAAGACTGAAAAAGCCGCAAAAGATGGACGCAGCCTGAAGTCAGTGAGAAGGAAACTTGGCATAGGACAAACCAAGATGTATGCACTGAAAGATAAGCAGGATAATATCATCAGCAATCTCGGAGATATAGTAAAAGCAACGGAAAAATTGTGTAATGACCTGTACAGTACCCAGAAGAGTCAGGATACCTCCATTCGAAGCAGTAATGAACAGGAAGCAGAAACATCTCCTATAACTAGCGATGAGGTCAGAAGGGCCTTGCAAGACATGAAATGGGGAAGACCGGCAGGAGAAGATGAAATTACACTGGATTTAATGAAAGATGGAGGAGACATAATGCTTCGAAAACTGGCGGCTCTCTATACGAAGTGTCTATCGACTGCAAGGGTCCCAGAAAACTGGAAGAATGCAATCATTATACTAATCCAGAAAAAGGGAGACGTTAAAGAATTGAAAAATTACAGGCCCATTAGCTCACTCAACATATTATATAAGATCTTCACCAAGATACTTTCCAATAGAATAAGGGAAACACTGGTCTTTAGATAACCAAGGGAACAGGCTGGCTTCAGGAAGGGATACTCTGTAGTGGATCACATCCATGCCATTAATCAGGTAATCGAGAAATCCGCAGAGTACAATCAGCCTCTATATATGGCATTCATAGATTACGAAAAGGCATTTGATTCACTGGAGATACCAGCAGTCATAGAGGCATTACGTAATCAAGAAGTACAGACCACTTACGCAAATAGCTTGGAAAATATCTACAGAGGTTCCACAGCTACCTTAATTCTACACAGAAAGAGCAGGAAGATACTTATAAAGAAAGGGGTCAAACAAGGAGACAAAATCGCTCCAATGCTATTCACTGCGTGCTTGGAAGAAGTATTCAAGCTATTAAACGGGAAGGCTTAGGAGTAAGGATCAACGGCAAATATCTCAGCATCCTTCAGTTTGCAGATGACATTGTCCTGTTCAGCGACACCAGAGACGAGTTACAACAAATGATTGAGGACCTTAACAGTGAGAGTGCAACAGTGGGGTTGGAGAATAATATAAAGAAGACAAAGATAATGATAAATAGCCGGGCAAGGAAACAAGAGTTCAGGATCGCCAGTAAGCTTCTAGAGTCTGTGAAGTAGTACGTTTACCTAGTTCAATTACTCCCAGGGGACCATGACCATGAACGGAAATTTACCGAAAAATGGGCTGGAGCGCATTCGACAGTCATTTCCAGATCTTGACTGGAAGTTTACCATTATCATTAAAAACAAAGGTGTACAATCAAGGTATTCTCCCGGTAGTGACATTTTGGGCAGAAACTTGGAGACTGACAAAGAAGCTCGAAAACATGTTAAGGAACGCGCAAAGAGCGATGGAACAAAGAATGTTAGGCGTAACGTTAAGGAGACAGGAAGAGAGTGGTGCTGATCAGTTAGCAAATAGGGATAGCCGATATTCTAATTGACACTAAGAGAAAGAAATAGAGCTGGGCAGGTCATGTAATGCGTAGGTTAGATAACCGATGGACCGTTATGTTTACAGAATGGGTGCCATGAGAAGGGAAGTGCAGTCGAGGACGGCAGAAGACTAGGTGGGGTGATCAAATTAAGAAATTCGGAGGAGGTAGTTGGGATCAATTGGCGCAGGACATGGGTAATTGGAAATCGCAGGGTAAGGCCTTCGCCCTGCAGTGGGCACAGAATAGGCTGATTATGATGACTATGCCAGCATTTTCTAACATACGCCTGTTCTGTGCTTCAGTTATCTTCTTATTTTTACTTACTATTATTATTCGAAAGTTACACTGGTAAATATGATCGCATGTACCCTGGACTCCGTCATCGCTACAGAATCTCTGATTGTGCAGTAACGTTTAGATTCCCGTGACCTAATTGTCCACCATAATGGTGGTGGCGCGAGCTCGCGACAAAAGGCCATGACAGACTGAAAAAAACGTGTTCCATCGACAGTTGCACACGCCTAAAAAAAGCTCACAGCGCCGCTCTACTTTATACATAAAGCGCGAACCCACGCGCACTCACAAGAGCATCCACTATGGTGAACCAGCGCTGGCCAAGAGGCAATGCAATTGCTTGAGCGCAACTAAAACATACTAATGCCTTTTGGTTGGGATGACACGAAAATGGCACGGCTATTATTCCGATAATATTATCGCTTGCTTTACTCTGAAACGTTCAGTCAAGTGCAATCCGTGGCCATGCATGTTGCGAGTATAGGTCCCGCGCTGCCACGTCTAAAACGCCGGTGCCCAGTCATGCTAGGAGCTGGACAACTGTATAACCTCAAGTTGAGCGGTTAGTTTGCCGGCCGAAAATCCCAGTATGTAGTACTGCTATGAACTATATCTGGGCTAGGCAAGCTGTGCATTAAGGCATTGCGGTTGTTGCTGCTGGTATGCAAAGCTTCAGTGCAGATTGCTCGTGGCAACGCGCAAGGTAAGTCAGTGTGAGAACGCTTTTGCTTGCGATTGCGAGTTATAGCTACTGTTTGAAATTCTCCGTAAAACCTCTTATCCGAAGCTCTTATGCCGCACCTGGGCCTCTTAGATATGCACTAAGCTTGTGTTTTACTTGCGATAGCAAGTTAGACTCAAATTGTTTTCTCTAGCTCATGTTATCTTGTGTAAAGCATGCAACATTTGTGTTGTGTGGGCCTAATCACGAAAAAAAATACTGAAATAGACGCAAAGGTGTGCACAAAAATCTCGGCAACAGCAGCAATCGTTCGTGTAGTGCATGCCAGATGACGCCACACAAATGCTTCATGATGAAGACGCGCAGTATGTGCTCTTTGCTATATCGCAAGTTCGGCAACGGGTACCTGACGTCGCGATTGATTAGCAAGGGCGCCGTATCAGGAGAGAACTGAACTTGCTATTGCAAGTCCTTTCAGTCGCAGTTTTATGCAAAGACCCTGATCTTTCTTTTCTCTCTGTCTTTTTTTATCACGCAGACACGACAACAAACATGTCCCTTAAAGAGGTGTACCAAAGCCACTGGCTCTAATGGAATCCGCTATCCTTTTATTCTCGGTGTCCTTCGTCCCTGAGCCAGCTTTCTTTCTTTCTCGGTATCGCGTAAGACAGGATTAGGACGAGGTGATCTCCTGCGTGCAGCAAAAGAGAAATTCTTGCAAAAGAAAGAGATAACGAAAAACGAAGATCACGAAAGTCTGGACAGTGAATGCGGTGTGTCGTGTTTCGTCAGGCCCTTTTGTTCAGCTGCTTCGCGTTACCGCAGCGCGTAATCCGCAGTTCGTCACAATGTCCCATTTCTATCCCAAACTGCTTCTTCTTAGTTACGAACCCTAGCCCGCTCCCCTGCAACAATGAATCTGATGGTGTTAAGGCTGTCCGGAACCGGTGCTTTCACTTGAGGTTTGTTTCGCTATTTGTCGTTTATTTTCTCCTCTCTCTCCTTTTGTCACCATAACCGAAGCCCGTCCAAATACTCGCGAAGGATTACCCGTATTCCTCCAGTAATTTGCATTTAAAGTCGCTTGGCAAACTAACCAACGACCGTCTCTCAGAGGCAGCGTCTATTTAGAGACGTCCCTGTGCGCGGCACTATGTGTGTGCGCGTGCGCCCATGAATAGATAAAAGGTCTTTCTCGTCGCGATAGAACTTTGCACGCAGATCGAACTGAACTAATAGTGTACTCCTGGCCTTTGAACAAGGTTTCAGATTTGGTCACCGCCGGAAGAAGGATTTCGCACGTGGCGTAAAAAAAAGAAAGGAAAAAGAAGCAATGCAAGTTTCCTCGTTAATTACTTCCGCAAGCTCGCCTCGTGCTCGTTGCCAAGAGAGGATCCTCGGAATGGCTTTGCTAAGATGTCCTTAACCCGCCGTCGTTGCTCAATGGCTATGGTGTTGGGCTGGTAAGCACGAGGTCGCGGGATTGAATCCCGGCCGCGGCGGCTGCGTTTCGATGGGGTCGAAATGCGTAAACACCCGTGTTAGATTCAGGTGCACGTTAAAGAACCCCAGGTGGTCGAAATTTCCGAGTTCTCCACTACGGCGTGCCTCTTAATCAGAATGTAGTTTTGGCACGTTAAACCCCATATTTTTTCTAAGATGTCATTATGTTCATATAAGCCGCTAACCTAATGACATGGAACATCAGGTCGCTTTTGCTACGAACTAATTTCGGAGCCTGTTTATTGTTGCTCTCACAGGTCTTGTTATTGTTGGTTGTCATTATTGTTTATTTCTGGTTTTCGGCGGAGTGTACTACTCACTATGGCTCACATCTCGCGTTTGTTACTGCTGCCTTAAATCCCGCCTGCTGTGTTTCGGCAGCTCTTTCAGATTCGCATTTACTATGTATATATTTTTTCTCAAGGAGGTACGCTTTATGATATTGTGTCACCATTTCCCTTAGTTTACTTTCGTAATCATGACAGAAAAATGCGTTCTTTCGTTTGCTTTTTTATTGTTGTTTTAGTAACGAATTTGGGACTTCGGGATAGCCGGATCTGATGCAGCATACCTCCTCATGTCCCTACGTCTAAAAAATAAATAAAAAAAAAGACTGAGCGGTCAAGTGCCAGCCAAAATTTTGATATGCACGTTCGTAATGACGTGGACACGTCTCGTGACTTAGTCGAGACATGGCTGAAATGAGAAAGACACAGTCGTATTTTTTTTTTTTTTGTCCGAGCTGGAGCACCTCCGTCTTGTCTGTATTGTTAGTTTTTCAAATTCAGAGTCAATATAATAGTCGGAAATCTGCGGTCAAGGGGCCATCGGTCACTCACTACTCAAGGATGCAGCGTCAGAAAGTATGCTTGCTTATGCGAGTGCCTCACGCACCTTCTCTCTTTCCCAGTCTCTCATCGCGCGCGCACCTGCTTGTTCTGACGTCCTTACGAGGGCTTTCCTGTAGTCTTGACGACTCAGCTAAAAGCAGTCTACCTCGTGCCTTCATTCTTTCGCAGTGTAGTTGCGTTGTCTTTTGTTGCAGGTTCGGTCGCCGGCTGGCTGGCCGTTCATTTGTACAAGGGTACAGTGGTCGTGGCGAAAATAAACTGGCGACGCTCAGCGAAATACTTAGCGCTAGGATTAGAGTCAAATGGAGACGGGAAAAAAAACGGAAGTAACTCGATCCGCGAAAGGTCGAAGCTCTGAAGGAGCGGTCGGATATGACCGTGCCAGGGCGAACGCGGCATTGTATCGGAACCTCCTGGGTGGAAATCCATCGCCGTGTTCCGCAGCAAATAGCCAATGCGAGGACACCTGCCGAGCCGCTCAGCCGGAATGCGGGCCGTCGAGGAATCGGCGAGGCGAGCTCGACGTGACCTGCAGCCGAGCAACACGTGGGCCGAGATCACATTGGATGCTGCGGCAGATGGCCAGCCATTCAGGCGAGAGAGACTGAAAGGGAAGAGAAAAAGAAAATTAACGGCGCCTCGCGTTGCGTTTTGCTTGACATTGGCCACGCTGCCGATGGAGGGACAAGGTGACGTGGAGTAGAGTGATTTCTTTTAACAGGAGGGGGGCCGCTTTTGCAATTCTCAACATGCCTCGCCGTAAGGGAGACAAATGATTGGCGCCTTCAGTTCTTCAACCGGGCGGAGATGTTATTGTCCGGACGCCCTATATTTTTCTACACTATTGCTCACTTTAGAGTTCACCTGTCTTTTCGTCTTGTTTTATTATTGTTCACTATTTCCTGACTTTATGCCCGCCTCTCATTCCGTCTGATCTCGTTTCGTTCTTTTTGTTCTTTCTTCATTTGGCCTTGTTTCTATTTTATTTTGTTTTTGTTGTTCTTTCTCTACTGTTTTGTTCTTTATCTTTTTTTCATTTCGCCGCTTCTTTCTATCCTCATAGGATCAGCGTACTATAGGGGGAAGAGTATATCATCTAAATAACCGAAGATTTAAAGAAAGCGTGATCCCTCACTGTGGTCGTAAATTTTGGTAAATAGAAAGAAATCAGCCCCTAACCTTGTGGAGGAGAAGTCTACGACAGAAATTTCCAAAATTATTCAGTGTGGTGTCGCTTAGCCAAGAGCGCGCTCAACTCACTTTAGATTTTTCCGATATGTTCTTCTTCATGTCACCACAGACATGCGCAAGCTGATTTACTGACAACTTACGCGTCGCACGGTTACACCATGCGAATGTAGAGGTCGTACTCGATAACTCGGGCTTGGTTCTGACTACCGAAGGCTCCGTATCGAGCATAGAGGTCTCACCGCATGGCCGCCTTTACATTCCTCTCAGTCACAATGTAACAGCTGCGGCAGGACATCCAACGCGCTACGCCGTTCTCAACAGCGCCCGGGGCTGAGCGTTTCGCTCAGCCAGAAACCCGCTGCGAGAAATAATCAAGATTTGTCTGACTGCCAGACGTCCCGGAGAACATGGCACATACCGTATAAACCGGATTACAAGTCGAGATGTTTTCTTCAAAAGAAGCAGGCTGAAGTCACCCCTCGTATTATACTATAGCGGTCTCTAGCAGAATGTGAGTCGTTCAAGGAACGCTCATCGCCGTATTGAGACGCAACAGAGCGCAGGCAGGTCAGCTTTCATAATGAGTTCAGCGAGAGTTTCGTGGGGTTAGCGATAGCAGGGGCAAACTGAACATGTCCGCTATAGAGGTTAGTAAGAGGCGATTGGAAGTTTGATGGCAAAAAAGTAGGGAGATCACGAACAACGCAGGCGCACAAAAAGAAATTTCCCAAGAATGGTTCAGAAAATTTGACGCTGGGAATTCTGTGGGGCTTCTTTAAAAGATACGTAGGACAGTAGGCAAAATAATGACAAGAGCTTGGTGGCGCAACCCATCACCCCGTTTCAAAGCGGACGTTCACAGCATCCATCCATCCGTGGCACTGGCTGCGACGGCCATGTGGGGGAAAGTCAAGATAATGCTACAGAAATTCTTATCATTGTCTGCTAATACGTACGCATTCTTTAGCTCGGCTGTTTGCGTTTGCCTACTTATTTAGCTAGCCTCTGCAGGTCAGGTCTACCCATCGCTACTAATCATCTACTGTTACACTGTTGTAACAATTACATCTGTTCATTTGACCAACAATAAATTTATTTTGCAGATATATCGTAATAAATGAGCCGAAACGCAGTCACAACCGCTTGTACGTGTGTGTGTGTGTGTGTGTGTTTCTTTTTTATGTATGTATTTATTTTTTTGCCACACCACTGCTTTCTTTTTCTTTTTCTTCTTTTCTTTTTTTCTTTTCTTTTTTTTCTTTTCTTTTTCTTTTTATTTGGGGGGGGGGCGTCACCGGTGACGGAGACGTTACCAGTTACGTTTTATTTTTATTTTTTTAAAGCTACCAATCATCTACTATCACACTATTATCGCATCTACCAATCAGCTATTCTATCCTCTTTTGTAAACTGCAATCCCAAAGCAGGCCTCTTTGCATGCACATCAGTAATGCGGAAAAGTAAGCTTTCAACGCAAGTTTTCAACGAGAGTAAGCTTTCAAGGGGGATAACGAGAACGGTCATCTTTTTTTTTTTTCCCTTTCTTTTCTTATCGATTGTAAAGCTACCAATCATCTACATCTACACTTTGTTAACGATAAAATGTGTCAACTTCGCCAATTAGGCATTTATTTTGCTGATAAAGGATATGACACTTTTTGCCTTACAGGCATAATTTGCGGGGTACTCGCCAAAGAATGCTTACGCATTAAAAGGTACCACAACGCTCCCCTTCGCTCATCTCCCGGCAGTGGCGGCGCCATTGCACTAGCCTATCTACAATGCATGAATCGAGCCTTCCGTTTCACTTTGTGCAGACATTCAATAAAAACCATCTCGTGTTTTCGACTCTTCATGCACTCAGACACAGCTCCGCTGTATATTGATTCCAAGTCGTTGGATCTGCTGCATTGTTTTTTTTTTTTTACGTGGAGTGGGAAAACACTCGTGCACTTACATTGAGGCACATATTAAAGAATCTCATGTTGTAAAATTTTAACTAAATTTTCACCTCATGTGGTCAAAATTTGAACGGGAGTCCTCCACCATAGCGCCCCACGTAACCCACTGTGTTAAACTCCAGAATTTAATTTATTTGAGCCTAACTGCACATTCGTTGCTTTAATTTATTCTTCACGACAGTAGAAGTACGCGACGCGAAAATCTTTCTTGGCATCAGTCTTTTCCATCTTTTAAAACTTCTCTCTTTTTTTGTGTGACAAAGGCGCTCAATTCTTGCGTGAGTTCTCGCCTTAGGAAAATGCCATGAATTTCGATATCGGTGCTTTTTCGCTATTACGAAAAAAACGGGGGATCTCTTTTTTTTATGCAGCGTTTCAGCTTTGCGCCTTTTTTTCTGTTGCCATTTCGACGGCAGCCTTTAAAGCAGCTAAGGATACGTTTCCAGTGGTGTTCTTTTTTTGTGTAGTTATTCAATTTCGAGAAAGTTAACCAGAGACGCAAAGCTGCTATCCACAGAACTTTTCCTCTGTTCAAAAGAGAGTCGCAAAGAACGTGAGAATAATTTATGATGCAAATTTTCCACTGAGACGGCGAATTTTGATCACAGAGTAAAAAGATGCGTCAGCAATTGAGCAGCACGAAGTCTCGGGACACCCAGCTGCCGTTCGAACCAACAGCGGCGTACGTCGCCTACGCGCCCTCATAAAATTTCGATTGTGTCACAGTCAGATAACGCACGACCTTTCTGTCCGAATTGGTTTTCCTTGCGAGGCAAGTGGCCACTGTGCAGCTCGGTGAAGAAGCACTGCGGTGTTGACAGTTTTCGCAGAAAAAAAAACGATACTCTGGAAATGACAAACTCCGATCATTTCGGCAAGGACAAATGTATTGTGAAAGAAGTCCGCTGGGATGGTACACACCCTTCTCCCTTTGGGACGCTCTTCGTCAGCACACTTCGACTGCACGCGAAAATGCTGGTTACATCCTAAATCGCTACGGCTAGCGTGCGTATACGTGCGTTCTTCGCGTGGGTGTTGTGAGCCAATTTCGACCCGACACGACGCTGGTGCCATTTTCATGCGCTCCTCCTTTTTCACTTTTATGCCACGTCTTATGCTGCCGTAGATTTCTTCCTGTGGTTTCTGGGGTGGATTCCTTTGCGGCCGTGTGTGCTAGACTGGTGCCAAAACATAGGCCTTCTCCAGGTTTTGTTTGTCTCTTGTCTTTCTTTTTTTTAGCTTGAGCACGTCATGAAACGACAGCAAACACACACACTTCGCCTCGCTGAATGTGCCTTCTTCTTTATGTAACCACGTATGGGAAAAATGAGAGATTTGATTATATATATATATATATATATATATATATATATATATATATATATATATATATATATATATATATATATATATATATATATATATATATATATATATATATATATATTAGTCAATTATATCATTATATATCAGTATATATCAATGAGTCAGGGCATTATAATTAAAAATAATATATTACATTTCAAGTCACAATACAGCACAATGGATTATGAGGAATGCCGCAGTAAGTGGAGGGCTCCGGGCTATGTTTTGACCACCTGAGTATCCTTAACTTGCGCAAAAAAAAATGACACGCGAATGTTTTGCAGTCCACCCGCGTCGAACTCTGCGGGGAATCGATCCCGGGACCTCGGACTCCCGCAGCGCAACGCCTGACTCACCAGGGCGGGTGGAGTGTTATAATGCAAACAATATTTTGCAGCGTCGTCTAAGCCGCGAAATGAACCTTCCACCTATCCACTTTCGGGTAGCGTGGTACCGCGGATTATCAATTTATGGATACCAATATTTTGAAGCCAATAATTAGAAAGAAAGAACGATGCCAAACAGCTATTAAAATGGCGAATGCTGAAACTGCTCAATCATATTCCCTCCGTAATAGATTTACCAGACCGAACAAATTCTATGGTAGCATTTAGAAATAGAAAGCAGTGTCAGCTTCTGCGTACCCACACAAGACTACATTTACGTTTTACATCTGCATTTACGCAGAAACATTTATAAGTCACTTTTTCACGTGATTCGCAGATGTTCGTCGTGTTTTCTCCTCGTTTTTTCCTGTGTACCAACATACAAAATTTATTAGCCAACCGATGTTGCATTCATAATACATGAGTGTCTGTTAAAAGTTCTCTTCTTTTTCTTATCCTTTTTTTAAAGCACGAACATGTCGATATCAAGTTGCGCTTTAATGTTGCTTTGAGTAGGTATGATACATGATGTTTCTGCGACTTCATGAATTAAAATGGGCGGTCTGCAACTGACGCTGCTGTGTTGTGGGCGTAGTGGCTCTAACAACCTAGCCAGGTGACCACTTGTGTAACGTTTTGTCAACGAGCCAATGAATGCGTTGCTGCATCGATTGCAAATAAAAAAAATAACCGAGGAACAGGCTAACGTTTTGTGTTGCCCGTTTCTCTTAAATCCACTTAATTATCGCCGGTAGTACGCGCACAGAGGAGCGACTGCTGCTTGCGTAACGTACGCCGGCGTGTCTCAGAAGACGCAGCAGTATCTCGATGACGCAGCCGAAGTGTCCGGCGAGAGGTGCGACGATTGTTTATTACCAGGGTAGAAAGACTGTGATGGTCAAAGGAGCTCCAAGTTGCTAGTCTAGATGCACCTTCGTACTCGAACGACAACTGTTGTTGGCACTGGCCACATAAGAAGCCTGTGTTGTGCGATGTGGGAAAGGTTAATCACAAAACCCAGATGACAGGCACTGACACCGAATGCCGGCAATGCCACACTTCACATATGGCAGAAGGCCTGCATGGATTGAGCTTTGACGCAACGCGTGAACGCCTGTACAGGCCATTGGTCATACGTGTTAGTTGGGTACACGGGCTACACTTAGCATGGTCTTGCCTTTCTCCAAACATACTTCAGCATTTCCTCCCAAAGTATCGGTATTGTGGTTTGAAACTATTCGTTAATTAATATTGTTACAGACTCTGGCGTTTTCACACCAGAGTCTGTAACGTCTGTTTATATCTTATTCAGTCTCAGCGAGATTTTAGACTAAAGCTGCTGCTTTGCGTTCTCTAATTTATTCGGCCTTTAGTTAACCTCAGACAAGAGACACTTATTTTGTACCGCTCTTTCTACTTGGTTAAGATGAGCAAGCGCTGTCGTAAGCTTGTTGACGACGTTAGTACCTTTGTGAAAATAAACGTCCTCCCGAAACGGAAAGGAACGTAGGCACCTGTTTTGCTGATTCCTGGCTGCGTCATGTATCCAGGAAACCCTGGAGGGTTTCCTGGATACCCTTCCTGGATACCCTTCCTGGATACCCTTCCTGGATACCCTTCCTGGATACCTTTCCTGGATACCCTTCCGCCGTCAAGCTCCAGGAAACCCTGGAGCTTGACGGCGGAAGTTCGCTCCTCTTTCTGCGGCTTTCCAGCAATCCGGGCGTAACAGGAGGCTAAATTTAGTCTTCCTAGATGGGTAGATGCGCGCAGTGGCTTCGCTTCTGCTGACAAACGCTTAACGTTGAAAATAAAAAGCCAAATTTTTCTGTAAGACAGCTTTGATTGATTGATTGATTGATTGATTGATTGATTGATTGATTGATTGATTGATTGATTGATTGATTGATTGATTGATTGGCAGTAACATCCAAAAGCACCTTTGAGAAACTCCCTAGTGGAACACTGGATTAGCCACCTGATATATTTTTTTTACGTTTTAACGATTTTTTAGATACCGGAACTTTTTTTTTACACACTCTGCGCCATAGTAATACGATAGCTGTGGTGAGGAATCGAATTCTCGATCTGGCACTCAACGGCAGAGGGCCATAACCACTGAGGAGATAACATTAGGATCTCTTTTGATAAATGCGGCAGCCGCGACCGGCAAGCTTATTGTCATGCATATAGTGCGGCAGAACATTCGTCATACTGAGTTGAGCATGCCAACCGCTTGCGAGAGAGTTGTCAGTCGTGTCCCCGTCTCATAATGAGCTCACAAAAGGGAGCATAGCGTACTCGGGTTGACCGAAAGGCGCGCTTCTCAAGCGCGCATGACAGGCACAAAGGGAGATATGAGTTGCGTAGTTATATGCCACAAGGGTACGTGTCAGCTTTCGCCGATGATGTCGCAACTAGAAATAAGGCTGAAAGAGATTACTCTTGATCCTCCATCGCTTAAGGCCGTTGCGTCACTCGAAGAACTGGGAAAGCGAACTGCATTGACGCGGTGTATCAGCGCACAAAACGACCGACAAAGGCGAGAAAGAAAGGCTGCGACTAGCATTGTCTACGACCGATGAAGGTCTTTAGAAACCAAAGAAACAATACATACAATTGCGAGGTTGAGCGTTCGCACTAAGCCATAAGGAATTGCAAAACATTTAAGCTTGACATCTTTCCTTCTGCAAATATAAACGAAGATGATGTATTTTCCTCGCCTATTGTGCCCTTATAGGCGAGACTATAGGCAATATGGTGTGCCAGGTTTTGGGAGGAACACTATTTCGTCGAGAACTGTTGACCATTGTCTTTCGGCGCGTGTATTCCCCGAAAAAATGCAAGAGAGTTAATTGCGCACGCGTTTAGTTTGAACACGCGTCATCGGTTTCATTCCAGTCCGCGTAACATATTGACTCTGCATGTTAAAGGAACACTGAAGAACAACAATGAATGAGAACAGTGAACACGGGCACACACTGCCGCTGTTGAAGGGAGCTGACTGAGTCTGCGTCTCCGTGTGACCTGGGTACATTACAGCAGCTTAGAAATATTACCCAACGCGGTAGATTAGTGGCTATGGCCTTGCGCTACTCAACTCGAGGTGGCGGGTCCGATCACGGCCTCAACGGCCGCATACCGACGGGTCCGAAGAAAAATAAAAACGTTCGCGTAACTAGATTTCATCATCATCATCATCATCATCATCATCATCATCATCATCAGCCTAGTTACGCCTACTGCAGGGCAAAGGCCTCTCCCATACTTTTCCAACTACCCCGGTCATGTTCTAGATTTAGGCGCACCTTAAATAACTGCTAGTGGTCAAAATTATTGCGGAGTCCCCCGCTACGGCTTGCCTCATAATAAGGTCATGCTAGCAAAACCCCAGAATTTAATTAACGGATGGAAAGGTTGAGCTTGTATTTTTTCAACCTGCATTCGGCCTTCGTAGTTGGGGTCAAATAGTGCCAATATAGGGTATGATTATTCGTTATGAGACTGCAGCGCGCCCAATTAGACACAAGGCAAATGTGACGCACACATCGCCTGCGTCTTACATTTGCCTCGTGCTTCGTTTGTTGTGCGCACTGCAGTCTCACAATGAATAGCGCTACCAACTGGTCCAACTTTCCGCACATTTATAGTATATGCATGGTGTTGAAAAGAAGCGACGTCTTCGCAATAATTTGTACAGCGGTGTGGCGTCTATTCACAGGCAGACCGCTTTCCGCGCATCTGCTGCACGCAATCACGTGAGCAGCGTAGCGTGCGTGCACCGCATTGTCAGCGCGATGCACGAAATGCATACGCGCACTCGAAGAGCCATTTAAAACTACCTGATAATTCCATTTCATAATGAAATGTTTGTCGACGCTTAGAACGCAGCGTCGACAAATTTATTTAGTGATTTTTCATGCGCGATCACCACGGTGAAAATATTAAACGCTGCAATACTCACCCACGCGAACGGTCTTTTGTCTTCATTTTTTTTATTATTCAAACGGATGCAGCCAATGCTGGGGGAATAATGGACGAAGTTTGCTGGCGTGACTGACTGGTCTGGCAAGCTCTGGTCTCGACAATACGTTGACCAGCGCGTTCGTTGGATAGCGTACCGCATATATACTTTCAGACTGCCGAGAATGCGCGTGCTGTGCTTGCGGTACGTGTAGTGGGCGTCAGAATTTCACAGACGGCAGTATCTAAGGAAACGTTTAACTTTGGAGGAGCGGAAACATTCCGCTTTCCAGACCACGTGGTCCGTGACTTTTTTTTTTTTTACTCCGAATGTATGCCCCGTCTAGCATCGATTTCGCCACAGTGCCGTGGAATAGGATAGAGGCAAAACGTGTGGCCGGCCCTGGATATAGCTTCTGGATCACGGAAGCTCCTGCATTGCGGCAGCAAGAAACTGGATATGCTACAAACCTAACATGATGATCGTCTCAGTGGGGCCACTACACGCTTGTACGCAGCTTGAATACTCTGTTCGAGCTACTGTAACCTCAAATTACTGTTTTGAGTCAGTATGGTGCACATAACCTAATTACTCCATGGGGGTCAATTGAGTAAGTTACTTGAGGAATCGGGGCAAGTGAGTCACATTTGCTGTCCGACCAGCGCCTTCGACAGTGCAGCCCAGCTTCACGCCAAAACCGGGCGCACGGGTTGAGCCTCCACTCCTCTTCGGTTAGTCGGGGTGCTACATTTTTATCGTAGATCGATCAGTCAGCTGTATTGAGAGCTTAATGAGGTGCGGTAATTATACATTGATTACAGCAACCTATTTTCTCAATATTTTCATTTATTTTATTATGTGAGCGTTACACCTGCCTAAATAGAGGCTTTGCTGACAGGCACTGCGGTTCTCCCCAGTGCCTGAATCTTTATCGATTCGTGTGGAGAAAACCTCTCACTATCTCCTACGTGCAGCAGTTCCTATTGTGTTTGCACGAGGAAATAATATTTTTCCTCAAAAAAGATTGTTCAGCCATTCCATACGCCCGGAGTTCATGGCGTAGTATGCGTATGAAGTAAGGAGCTCCTTTTCAGAGATAGCCGCGAGGCAGGCAGTGTATTAACTAGAGAATATTATTTCCCCCAAAGCCTTAATCTAGACAGCTCTAACCATGTCTAATCTAACCATGCGCTGAAACGCGGCGTGAGCTCAAGAGGATTCGCTCCGTGGCCACCTGCTGACGTATACCACCGGGACCACTGTGATAGCGCGGATGGCGCCGACTTCCGTAGCCATTAAGGCGAACGAACGGCCAGTGCATTAGGTGCGTGCCCGTAGGAGAAGGATAGCTTCGCGGTGTTAATTGTATCGCCGGGCAGGACACCAGAATGAATGCAGCTATTTGGCTGAAGTAGGCTGAACGTTCCTGATTGTATAGAACGGTTGCTGCGCTCCGCTCTTCGGGAAAAATTCTTGGTAAAAATGACAAGCTTGCTGCGCAGTCGCCACGGCCACCCGTTTCTTACATATATTCACGACATTATTAATGTGCAAATGCTCAACGGTTTCAATAAGATCCGGATAGGTATTGCAATTCGATTCGTTTTCGGTTCGACAATTTAATGCTCAACATTTTTGTACATTGGATCTGGCTGAATATTAGGCGAACGACAATTACTGAAGTCTCTACGACGCCAGGGACCACGTATGATAGTTGCATATAGAAGAAATGTTCGAATGCCCATTGCTTACCTATTCCTAATAGTTTACAGAGAAGCTGTTCAGGGCTACTTTTCCCACTATCGTGTCCGCGTGTAGAACGAAATCCCGAAGATAGTGCAATGCCATGCCGACTCGCCGCGGAGGTGCAGTTCGCCATTAAGGGGCCCGCATACACAGCTTCGCTGGTCATCCATCCTTCTTCACAAAATGGAAGAGCACTGAGTTTTTTGTTCCGAGGGGTGGTGTATTTTCTGCTGCAGGTTGTATTATTGCTTCTCGGGAGAAGCCGCGAACGTGTGCAGGAGTTAATTCTTGAAGGATAACTTGAACTTACCTAAAAGAAGATTACTTGTTTCGAGACTACCCACCGGAATTCTATATTGGAAAATTTAAAGGCGTTAATTAATTACTTGATAGATTACGATAGGGAGGAACAGAAATGTTGCCCACACCATTTTCTGCATTGCACTAATATAGAACACATTATGTTCACAAGAAGAAAAAGTCAAATAAAGCTTTACGCAACCACTTAGTAACCACACCGGCCTGATCGCTTAAAAAGTAAAAATGTTAGGTACTCACGTTCACTTAAACGTAAGCATTGCCGTAACGCTCAGTCAGTAGTGGACATAACCCACGTATGTTTGCAGACTTAGAGCGACGAATAATCGCATTTTTAATATACTCATCTTCTTAATAAGTAATTCGAAGTTCGAAGTTCCTAAGCCTCGCACGCCTTCACGGACCAGTTCATCAGTCGTTCCTGCAAAATATGCCCTCTGCAATGAAATCCCGCGTTATTTTCCCGTAAAAGACGACGACAAAGGTTACAGGCAGGCCCAAACAGGGTTTTATTTTTATATTTTTTAAAGAACAACCCAGCACTGTGGCGCCGGGATAAAAATTCGATGCACTGTGTAGGCCTGGGAAATTGTTTTACGCCTTGTTTTATCCCCGCTTCCCTCATTTCCTCTTTTCTTACCTACGTATTCTAAACTCTCTTCTTTTTAATTTTATTTCTTCTTGCCTCATCATCATAGCAACACTCGTCTGTCTACCTTGTCTCTATTCTACTTTTTTATATTCCTTGTGCCCGTGAAAGCGAACGCTCTGCGCGAGTCTCCAGGCGCTCCTGCGAGAGGCCATATATTTCAATACTGAGACCCAGGTTGCAAAACTCTGTGCTTTCCGATCGACAACGCAGCAGGTCTTGTTATTACGGGTCGGCTCAAAGGAGGACTGATGAAAGAAGTTAGAGCAGTTGACATGAACTGATGATGATAAGTCGATCGACGAGAGACAACGATTAGCGCATGGAGGCGGACTGTAGGCGGTCATTGATATGTCGCAATAGGCTTAAAACACTGACATCAGTCAGACATAACGCCGCAAGCACCGCAGCTTTATTGCAGCCAGCGTCCGTGTGTTCCGATGCTGACGTGTGATGATGACCATGGCAGTGCCGATGAAGGCACGATGAAGATGACGATGAAGTTGGCGATACACCACTTCTCCCCCTCTTACAGGTCCAAGCGTTCAGGTGGCCGTCGCTGTCGGGTCGATCTTCGTAATAGTGGCGGGCTATCCGTCTGGGCCACTTCCGGACTATGTCGCAACGTGATTGGAGTGCTATCTGCAGGGTTTACGGCTACCCTCTGTGTCGAGAAAGAGTCTGAGACAGTTCGACGTCTCACCTGGTCCAAGTGTCGCCGCTGAATTCCTTTCCCGGAATCAACAGTGACCATTCTGGACCCCAGTTGATCTCGCACTACTCCTGGTATCCACCTGCGACGACTTGTTCGGAAATCGCGCATCCAGACTGGGTCACCTGCCTGAAATGGAGACCCTCCAACTCGTGGTTGGATTTCTGGTGACCTTTCATCGGGAGCGATACAGTCCAGCTTTGTTCTTATTTGGTACCCCAATAAGAGTTCCGCCGGCGACTTTCCATCCTTGACGGGCGTTCGGCGATATCGACATAAAACCCGCACAATGCGTATTTTGAGGTCTATTCCGGGGTTCTTCTTTAATCCTTCCTTGAGCGTACGCACAGCTCGTTCGGCTAACCCATTCGACTGTGGATGATAAGGGGCTGTTGTGAGTTGTTGCATATTGTTCCGTGCCAGAAACTCACGAAAAACTTTGCCCACAAATTGTGGTCCGTTATCAGAAACAAATGTTTTTGGAAGGCCGAACCGTGCAAATATTGATCTTAGCGCGTTGGCCGTGGTTTGCGAAGTCGCAGTTTTCATTGGAATGGCTTCCATCCATTTCGTTTCCGAGTCGACGACGACTAAGACCATTTGTCCGTCCAACGGGCCTGCGAAATCTGCGTGCAGCCGGCTCCACCTTTCCCCGGTGGCTGGCCAGGCCAAAGGTATCTGTGCTGGTGGCATCGCTGAAGCCTGCGCACATGTGGAACATGAGTTCACCAGTCGCTCTATGTCGGAATCCAGTCCCGGATACCAAAACAACGTTCTCGCTGTGGTTTTCATGGCTGTCATGCCGGGGTGTGTCTCGTGCAAAAGACGCAACACACGCCTTGCCGCCGCCAGGGGTAGAACAATGCGATGTCCCCAGTACACCAAATTATGGCTGACTGTAAGCTCTGTCCTTCTGTTGAAGTACGGCCGGAGATGCTCATGGCCCTGCGGAAGATATGCCGGCCATCCCTGGGAAATCCATTTTTTAACCTGCAGAAGGCTGGTGTCTCGATTAGTCAGATGTTCAACCTCGCGGGCGCAAAGCGCTGTTTCCTCAAGAGAGTGAGCATACAAAACGTACTCGTCGGCAGCACAGTCCCGCGGCTCCTCCATTACTGGCAAAGGCAACCGACTGAGGGCATCAGCATTGGAATGGTCGCTGCCCTTCCGGTACTGCAATGTGTAGTTGTAGTTGCCAAGAAACAAGGCCCAACGCTGTATTCTTGCGGCCGCCATCGGTGGTATGGCTTTACCTGGATTGAATAAACCAGTAAGAGGCTTGTGGTCTGTTACTAAGACGAACTGATGTCCGTACAGGTAGTCTTTAAACCGGCGACGCCGAATACCAGTGCCAAAGCTTCTTTTTCTAACTGCGAGTAATTGCGCTCGCTCTTGGTATGTGTCCTGGACCGGAATCCGATGGGGTAGTCAACACCATTCACGCGGTGCGACAAAACGGCCCCAATGCCTACTGGTGATGCATCACACTCCAGCCGCAGTGGCTTATCCGGGTCGAAGTGAGCCAAAAACTTGGAAGTCACAATTGCCTGCTTAACTTGCTGAAATGCTTTCTCCTGTTCCTGGCTCCATTGCCACTTGACTCCTTTGGATAAGAGAGCATGTAGCGGAGCTAGCATGGTGGCCAGATTGGGCAGGAACTTGCCATAGTAATTTATGAGACCGAGAAAAGCTTTCAGCTCACTCACCGAGGTGGGCTTTGGGGCTTCAACAACGGCTTTGATATTGTCGTCCTTCGGTCGCAGACCCTTCGCGTCGATACGATGACCGAGAAATGTGACTTCGTCTTGCCGAAACTTGCACTTTCCCTTGTTCAGTCGGAGACCATACTCCCGCAGCCGCTGCAGCACGGCTTTGAGCCTAGAGGAATCATGTTTTTTCTCGGCGATGATAATGTCATCCAGGTACACCTGCACTCCAGGAATATCCCCCAGCAGTCCGTCCATTCGCCTTTGGAATATGGCTGGAGCAGAACTTACGCCAAACGGTAATCTGTTAAAACAAAAGAGACCCTTCTGGGTGTTGAGGACTGTTATCTTCTTTGCTTCCTCATCCAATGGCAACTGGTTGTAGGCTTCACGCAAATCCAAGGTCGTGAATACTTCGCCACCGTTTAACCTAGCAAAAATGTCGTCCACTCGAGGCAACGGGTATTGTTCTACCACAGTGGCCGCATTCACAGTCATACGGAAGTCTCCACACAGTCGGAGGGACCCATCGCCCTTCAAAACGGGTACCACAGGGGTTGCCCATTCAGCGGTTTTTACCGGCGTCAAAACGCCTTCCGCGACCAGCTGATCCAATGACTCAGACATCTTATCTCTGAGAGCATAGGGTACAGTACGGGCCTTAAAGAACCGTGGACACGCGTTTTCTTTCAATTGAAATGTGACCGGTGGTCCTTTGCACAGGCCGAGTCCCGGAGCAAACACGTCGGCATATTCGTCAAGCAGCTGTTGCAGACCTGTGCTGGCAGCCTGTATTCCAGCCGGTTGCAGATGCGCTACCACATTCGACAACATTGCCACTCCAACTTCATTAAATGCCTTGATGGTGTCTCTGCCGCACAAAGATGGTCCGGAGCGGTCGACCACTATGACAGTACCAGGAATATCTTTCCCGTCGCACGTAGCGGTCATGCTAAGCTGGCCGACAATTGGAAGTTCTCCCAAGAGACAAGAGAGCTTGAGCTGTGAACTCTCCAACGGAGGCCAGAGCCGCTTGTACTTGCGGAACACCGTTACGGAAATGACGCTTACAGGTGACCCCGTGTCCACCAACATAGTGAGCGGAACGTTATTCCAACTGATGTCCTTGTAAATAGCCCTAACCTTGCGGATACTGGCTGCGTGATGGAGAACCGCTGTAATCGTGTGCAAGGCGTCGTTGTCGTCCGAGCTTGTGTCCTCTCCGGCTGCCATGGCGTACGAACCCTGGCGCCGGTGTCTTGCTGGATAAGATCCCTGCCGACGGTCACCATTTGTGCTAGACAGGCACATCCGACGTAGATGTCCTCGTTTCCCACACCGGTGGCACATCGCGCGAAGGTGTTTGCACTCGTCCTCAGCATGCGATTCTCCACACCTTCCACACACGTCGCGTTGTTCCGGCTTGGGACGTCGCTTCGAGGAATGGCTCTTTTGTCGGGCAAAATGTACTTCTGAGTGCGCCGAGTTCATGCTCCTGGCATTTTCAACAGCTCTCTGTGCCGAGACAGCAAAGTCTTTAGCCTCTTTTAAGGTGAGCTTCCGTCGCGTCAGTAAATGGCGCCGAACGTCTTCATCCAGCACTCCGCAAACGATTCGATCCCTCAACATGCGCTCCAATGACGTGCCGAAGTTACACTTCTCAGCTAGGTGTCGAATGTCCGCAATGAAGTCCTGAGCAGCTTCCCCGTCTTGTTGCGAACGCATGAAGAAAGCATAACTTGCAGCGATCTCGTTGACCTCCGGAGCATAGTGATCTTCCAGATACCCGACGACTTCCTCATAGCTTAGTTCATTCACCTTTTTTGGTTGACACCGGCCCTGCACCACACGCACTGCACTGTCCGTGAGCGAAGCGATGAGCAGCGCTCGCTTCTTCGTTGGGTCCACGATGCTATGAGCCTCAAAGTACGCCTCCAGGCGAACGCGATACGTAGGCCACGCACCTTCTGCATCGGCAAATTCCGGTGGCCTTCCAGCACTCATGCTGACGCGGGTCTTCTCACCTAGCGACGCTAGGCCTCGTCGCCACTGATATGTCGCAATAGGCTTAAAACACTGACATCAGTCAGACATAACGCCGCAAGCACCGCAGCTTTATTGCAGCCAGCGTCCGTGTGTTCCGATGCTGACGTGTGATGATGACCATGGAAGTGCCGATGAAGGCACGATGAAGATGACGATGAAGTTGGCGATACATCAGTCATGGCACGCGATCTTTGTTATTGGCATTCCTTACCTTTTCTTTTTTTCATAAAGTTATATAGTAGCTGCGAACATCACGCTAAGCAGCTTGGTCAGTAAATGCTTGGTCGCTAATGGAAACACCGAGGCAACCGGATATCGTCATGGTGACGCAATGCCACAAAACACTTGTTTTATTATTATTATTATTATTATTATTATTATTATTATTATTATTATTATTATTATTATTATTATTATTATTATTATTATTATTATTATTATTATTATTATTATTATCGTGTAACTTTTCTGTCTCGCTCTTTTTGTTCTTCATTAATTTCTTGCTCTATACTTAAGCATATGACAAGTTTTTCACAGTTGTTCGACCCTTAGAGTGTTTTAACACATATCAGACCTTGGCGGCGGCAGCGGCGATGTTTTCGGCGGATTTAGCACTGGCAGTCGAGGCCAGAAATTGCTCCGCCTGCTGCACCTTTTCCTAAGTGTTACATTTCGTCACCGCACGTCTGAAAGTCTACTGTCGCGAAGAAACGCGAGAAGAAGGCGCGCTATTTCTCTTCGGATTATCCGGTGACCTCCTGGGAAGACCAGACGTTGTACGCAACCGTGCAGAAATCCTCTCCTCATGGCAACAAGTAGAACGTTTGACTCCGCAGTATGACGCCGCCAGGACCACGTCAAATGCTGCGCACCGCTCAACTCGCCGCAGCCTGCGCAGAGCGGGGAAGGCGCGCTCCCAGTCTCAAATGACCAAGTTGGCATGCACGCCGAACCCGTTCTGATTCCAAAACGTAGTGTGGCCAACGGGCGCGCTACAGCCTCTTCATCACGCAGTGCTCATGTGGCGGCATCCAGAGTTTTCGAAAATGAATGCGAATGGCCTCCTTTGTTAACTGGGGGCTAACTTTTGGGGGGCTTGATGGCGCGGCACGTGCGATAAAATTAACTCTTTCATTTTCGGAAAGACCAACATGTGAGGAAACGTCTACGCGAGTAACTGTATGCCCCTATCGCATACGTATGCGTGCATTATATGGCTGCATTTGGTTTTAATTCTGTGGTTTTACGTGCCAAAAGATAATTTCAATATGAGGTGCGCGCTAGTAGGGGACTCCGGTGTAATGTTGTCCACCTGGTGATCTTAACGTGCCTCTAACGCACGAGTAGTGGTCGTTTTTTTCACTTCGCCCCCATCAAAATGCGGCTTCCGCGGCCGGGATTCGATCCCGCGACCTCGTGTTTAGCAGCGCCGCACCACAGCCGCCAAGCCACCGCGGCGGGTCTTCGCGCTCTTAAAGAAACAATCGAAAATTTAGTTCGCGGTACGCTGGGCCGCTGTTTGCCGTGTCTTATCTATTCCAGTTAACCTCCCGCCTTTCGTATCTCACTTCTCAAGGTATTGCTTTTGATGTGAAGGCAATGTGAACTGCACGATTTTTCTTGAATGAGCGCGTTGGTCTTCTCTTCGGCCGAAAGAGATTCTTGCCGCATAGTCATATAATACTGCTGTACGAACACGAATTCTGAGCCCGATTCCATTCCTCTTGCCCGTTTACATGTACTACCGTAGCGTCGTAGTCACGATACGACTGGGTCGCTCGATCAAAGCACAAAAGCCGCGGCTAGCTCTATTTCGGTCTATTCTTCGTTCCGAATGACGGGATCTTCGCTCCGTACTTGGCCATTTGAGACCGCCCGAGCCACGCCACCATCGATCCTCCGATTCCGACGACTAAACTGCGTCCAGCGAAGCCCGTGCAGTGTGGTTCATGCCACGCTCGGGACGCATCGTGCACTCGGAGAAGTGAATGTGCGCGGTGCTCCTCTGCGGCGGGTGAATCCGCGCCCACCTCGACCTGACGCTGGACGCCTGAAAGCAGTTCGTGGAGGAACGAAGCCGCGCGAGTCTCCCGGGAGTCCTTAGCGTAGTGGCTCGCCACTTCATCGCATGTCACTTGTTTGTAGACGTTAAGAGAGCAGAAACATTACTCGCGCGGTCGCTCCACTGTTCTCTATATACGCTGGCTAACGCAGAAGCGCGGTTGCGGCAAATTCCGTCCAACTCGAACGCGCAACTACCTTCGGCTTCAAAGTTATCGGTGCCTGAGCACATCTGTAGCTCTGGATGCGCTTCATGGGCTTTCTAAGATGAACTGCGTATAGTTGGCGCGGAACGCCCGTTCTCTGAGACTTCCCTCGAGGACGCACAGCCTTCCCCGGTTTGCCGCGCACTGACATTCGCCGGCGTAACAAGCACGGAACCGGCTGTGCAGAGCGCATGCGCCGAGAAATGCTAGTCCACCAAGGATAAACCGCTACTGCGAACAGCCACCGCTGCCGCCATCTCCGCCGCCGTACAGAGGCTCCCTCGTGAGCAACTAGCAGATGAAGAATGTGTGTAGGGCAGAAGAAATGTGACACGTACAATTGCCTCACATAGCACGTAGGCTTAGCGGCAACCATTTGGGAAAAGCAGTCGACATCCCCATTTAAGAGCTCGAATTGGTCACGCGGGGGTTGTGTTGATTTAGGTTAAGCAGGGATACGACGGGTATAACTCGCACTTTGTTGCGATCGACAACGCCTACTAAGTGAAAATTAGCTAAGTCGGACTTCTCGTATAATACGCTGATGTCATGAAAAAGATTCGGGCTTCATTTCTAGCTTTTACATTATTTTTTCGGGGGGGGGGGGGATAGCAGTCGGTATGTGCCACTTGGTATGTGCCACTTGGTATGTGCCGCTCTTAATTTGTACTTCGATGCCAACTTTGGCCACCAGATATCACAACAATAACGAACAACAGCATGCGCTGCACTCTGCGTCATTCGCTGTGGAGCCGTTATATGATTTATCAGAACTATTAACTACCAAACCGCCAGTGCTTTGCATTCAGGAATTGAGTCTGCTTAATTTTTTTTTTTAAGACCATAACTCGCACGTGTTTATTGATTTCACCTTTACTACAACCGTGGCCCAGTGTGTAGGACGCCAGGCACCGCTACGAGAAGTGCGAGTTTCGATCTCCACCACCGGACACCCATCGGTTTATAAGACGGGTACTAGCCCTCCGGTCAGGTGTCCGGCTTTCCAGGGGTGCGTTGCTTGGAATGGGGTCGACATAAACCGCTTTGCTTGCTGTCCAAAAACCAAGACAAACAAAACACCCCACAACGTTCCACTCTATTTTCTCGTGCATATGCGGATTCCAGCTATGTCAAGCAAAAAAAAAAAACAATTGGTCAACTAAATGTCGAAGCTAAGGAATAAAAGGTTTACGTATAAGTCTGTTCAAATGATTCGATGAATAAATGTTGATAATATCTTTCTATTCTGCCTCTCTTTAATGTTCATTATACACTCATATTGTATCTTATTCATATCGTATTTCACGGATAATTACGTCGACCTTGTCTTCACTAGCTGCGACACTTGGTTGGCCCTTTCTTTTTTTGACCAAGAGGCCAGGGGGACCGATGCCTGAGATTGTGCAGTCTATAGGGCAGCGTGGTTAATCTTCGACAATACTGGCGCTAATGACAACTGTACTGTTAATTTTGCTTACACTGCTACTAATTTTCGCTTCTTGTTGGACTGACAAAGCCGCCTTCCAGACACCATTGCCTCCCGCGAGCCCTGCTTAGGCCAAGCGAACTCGCTCCATTTTCCAAAAGTGGGCCATGCGATGGCTTTGCCTTAACATATCTGCATCTACGGTGGTGCGCACTTTACAGGAGTGTTCTGCAATGCTAATATATATATATATATATATATATATATATATATATATATATATATATATATATATATATATATATATATATATATATATATATAGACTCGTTACGACACTCTGGGGGCGCGAAAGGGCCGTTTATTTAATTTTTTTGAAAGTCGTTCCACAATAACCGGATCCCAGATACGCCCTACCCGTGTGTTAAGTCAGCTAATAAGACATTGTATTCAAAATGGAAAGCATACAGATGAAACATCTCAATTTACCCTTTCTCTCACACCGGCTTATCGCGAACAGGACTCTGCGGATAACCCTGACAGAGCGTGTGTCCTCTTGATGCGAACAGCGTAGCAGGCGATGCTTGCGCCAGGCCGTGTCTTGTGTTCTTGCGCATTCTGTTGCTGATGTCGACGCTTTTCGTCGTTATAAGGCGCTGACAGTCTGTGTGATCGATGCCTGTGGGATAATATTGAAAAATGTAAGGGCGGGTACACAGGCTGTCCCACAAACTTAAGAAAGTGGCGAGCAGACTTGATGTTCCCGTAGTCTTCTCGGTACTTCGGAAGCTGGCTAACTTGTGCAGGCGCATCAGCCAACAAATTCATAGAAGAAGCACGTGCGGTATCAACCGCACTATCGAACACGCTTTTTGACTGAGGTGATTTATTTAGTCCCTTTGTCATGCGGGAGGGATACATCGGCCGAACTGGCCGATGTATGAATGATCGCTTGAGGGAACGTAAAGTAGTCCACTCTTCCACCACCAGTACGTGGACACTTGTCTAGGCACGTCAGGCAGCGCGAGGGCACTCTGACGTTCGAAAGTTCCACGCTTTTGGACCGTTGAAAGAGAAAGGCGGTGATGCTTTTTGCGTCAGTAGGTAGGGGTGTATCGTGCGTGAGCGTGATGTCTGCAAGCCTCAGCGACAAGGAATTACGTTTCTTGATTTATGGGTGTTAGCCTATCGAGTGATTTGTTTCTATATATTAGGTTTCTAGAATTGGTTATTGCGAACGTTATCGGGCGCAGGCGATGGATGACTGCCTCATGTTATGCGTTTGTAATTTCACGTATTAAATATTTAGATGTTAGTTCCAGCCTCATCTCGTTGTCTTCTTACTTGTGTACGCTGTCTTTTACGCTGGTTTCGCACTAACTAGCTCAACTCTTGACTTCGTTGAGAAGCTAGGTTGGACGCATCTTTAGCCGCAGCTTATTTTGTTTTCTGGCCGCGTGTACATATCACTAATTACCTCAGTTTTTCATTCACTACAGTCGTTCTTTATTTGTATGGGTGTTATCGATTCGGGCACAGTAAACTGCACTTCAAACTGAGATATTCCCGAGAACTGCATCGTAACGTAATCTTCACGCCAGGCATTTAAGTGCCCGTTAGTACATCGTGGAGACAATTTTTCTCCCTCGTCATTAAGCCCATCATCATATCGGGATACCTGCCTAGACCTTGCAATGAATGCGCATTCCACCGAGAAAACAGAGTCGGACATCTTTTCTTCTGTATTCGAACATGAACAAGTTCTTTGAAGTGGCACTGACGCAGCAAGGTAACAGCTTTTGGGGTGTCTACGGGCTTTTCTGTGACAGGGGCCACTTCAATGTCAGTGATAACTGTTACATAATATTTGCAGCTGCATGTACTTGTGTATTTCTTATAGCTAATATTAAGAAAGATATGGATGCACCGTACTTGCAAAGATATGTTTGCCCTGACACATTACCTGTAGTTTGCTTTACGCAAAGTGTTAGCAGTTACGCGCTTATATATGAACGTATCTACTGCACACTCTTCACTCTTTCCTGGTACGATAACATTGTGTTCATGGCGTGATGCTCATCAAATAGCTCGCTTCTCTTTTTTAAAACTGGTGAGAGCGCGTCATTGGACCTGTCATCGGAAAACCGCATGGGGGCCCTTTAGAGCATTTATGCACGCAGGCGCCGGAATTTGAAAAACAGAGAGCTCCTCGCCAATCTTGGTTTCGCAGTATCGAGGTTTTCAAGAGGACCTGGCGACAGATGTCTCTCTTCAAGCGCCTTCGAAATTGTTCACAAAGGTCGTATGCCTTCTTGGGCTCCTGCTCTTCTATATCGACAGAATATGTCCGTAAACAACAAAACCTACGCAAAAAATTGTTATAGCGCCTTCATGAAAGATTTCACTAGGAACAAAAAAACTACAACTTAGCATCGCTACTTTTTGAAGTTTGCGACGGCCGCCTTAGATTGTGACATGTCGACAGCTGCGCGCGCGTGCGTCATGGCTGACCTTGCACACTGTCATTTATCACAGTGACGTTTTGTACCGCGTATTTCTTACAAACTTGCGATTTCGTACGCTCGGGCTTTCTGTTATACACACTCAAAGTGGATGACATCTCCCTATGCTTGTCCGATGTTGAAATGCGTGGCCGGTCCATTGCGTGGCAGCCCAATGCTCTAACCATCAAGCCGCGTTCGCAAGCATGCTTCTCTCGTGTCACAGTTGCTCTTTGAAACGTCTGGCACGTGCGTCCCATGCCAGTTCCTCGCATTCTTCCCTCGTGACACCTAGCGCGTTGAGACACCGTGTTAGACTGCACTGTCGTCGCGGGATCAGCCCATATTTTCTGTTAGATACCTTCAAAGTTGGTGAAGTTCGCTTATAATGCTGCCGCATTAGAAACTGCACTTCGTTCTCCATTGTGACATCTTGGGCTCTGGGCGTTTCTTACGTTCTGTTCTTCTGTTCTGTTTGCCTTCGGATGTTGTGCGACTTGTGATACATATCGACGTTTCTCATTTGAAAAGGAACAGTCAGCATCATCTCTCGGTGACATGGTATTTATTCATGTCAATGAAAAAGAAAAAAAAACAATGCACTGCTTCAGTCCGCACGAAAGACCGTAACCCACATGACCTCTTGGGCTTCCGAAAAGGCCTGGCCCTTATTCCCCGTTTTCACTGAACCATCAATTTAGTGATCTTTTCATTTTTTTTTTCTGCTGGCACAAAGAGACAAATACAAATATTCTCCGGAAAGACGGCAAACGTCGCAAAGTGAACCAAAGACGTTTGCCAATGCGACTTGTTCATCATTCATTGTGGAAACATGCATAAAGCAAATGGAGATTTGAGCCGAGTCATGAGCAAACAGTGCACAGCGCATTGTGTATCATGTTCGGGCCTCAAGTTCCGTACTCGTCCGATTCTTGCGCTTGTTTTCCTGACAATACCTGAGCACTACAAACGGGCCGGCGCAGGACCTCTGGTAGTTGAAATAAAAGGGAAAAGGAAGCGGGGGGGCTAAATAGAGTAAACTTACATTTGACTTTTACGGCCCAAGATTTTTTATTCATCATCATCATCATCATCATCATCATCATCCTGGTTACGCCCATTGCACGGCAAAGGCCTCTCCAATACTTCTCCAACTACCCCGGTCATGTACTAATTGTGGCCATGTTGTCCCTGCAAACTTCTTAATCTCATCTACCCACCTAACTTTCTGCCGCCCACTGCTACGCTTCCCTTCCCTTGGGATCCACTCCGTAACCCTTAATGACCATCGGTTATCTTCCCTCCTCATTACATGTCCTGCCCATGCCCATTTCTTTTTCTTGATTTCAACTAAGATGTCATTAACTCGCGTTTGTTCCCTCACCCAATCTGCTCTTTTCTTTTCCCTTAACGTTACACCCATCATTCCTCTTTCCATAGCTCGTTGCGTCGAAAGAAGAATGATGGGTGTTCATTCGAGGCGATAGTACGCCGTTTATGATTGACCCCCTCACACCGCGCGCCGACTCCGCAGTAGAAATGCTGAAGAGAAATGTCCTTGCTTTAACATCACAAAGCCGAACGCATCAATTTTGATAAGCTGCGTTTGATACCTCATAATGCTGATTTAAGCGAGGGAAACTTAACACAAAGCCCAGGGGGACTTTTCTGACATGCTAGAGAGAATTTTCGGTTGTGCACAGCTCAGTAAACCGATTGCCAATTAGGTAATGCTAATTAGCTCTAACCTGAAGATATATACATGGGTTTTTTTTTTTTTGAATACGCTCTCTATGGCGAGAAATAAAAGTTGACGCCCGGTGGTGCCTTAGTTGCCATGCCGTTGCGCTGCTAAGCACGAAGTCGCGGGTTCGCGGCTGTCGGATTTCGATGGGGGCGAAATGCAAAAAGGTTCGTGTACCGCGCATTGTGTGCACGTTACGCAATCCCGGGTGATGGAAATTAATCCGGAGTCCCCTACTGCGGTGTGCTCATAATTAGATCGTGATTTATGCCAGTAAAACTTCACAATCTCAGTTGCAAATGCATTTTATCGCGTTAAGCTTAATTGTCTTTCATGTGGAATGATGTCCGGGCTTTGCAGAGTTAAGGGTAGCTTCAGGAGGCGAATGAAGCGGGCGACGATGGCAGCGCCTCGACCGCCCCTATTTTGCGAAGTGGTGCTTAATGCCCCCTTTTCCTCTCTGCCCTATCGCAGTGCCTGTTGGGCAACAAGTACCGGCCGTTCGCGCTCCCCGACCTCATCGAGCGCACAGTGTTCGAGCCGTTGCACCAGGCTGCGCAGGACGCGGACCTGGACGTGTCGCTGCTCGGCCAGTGGTACCTGCTCAACGAGAATCTGGTGCCACCCGCCTACGAGTTACAACCCCCTTCCGACAGGTGAGGACTCGCGTCCACCGGAAAAAGGGTATCGAAATAGTATGATTTAGTCTGGCCCTTCACACCTCGCTTCGGCCTTTCACCAACGCGGTGAAACCAAGCTTGCCTTGTCGCGCGACCAGCTTATAACGAACAGGCTTACGCGGTAAAGATAGTTCGATATATCAGGCAATTCGATATGCCCAAACTCGCCTGTAACGAACTTAAACGAAGTGTTCTGGTGTGTTCGTTATATAGGCGAATTTGTTATCTTCAGAGGGGGAAAAGAAAAAAAAAGGAAGAAATCGATTTCTTGAAGTTAGGACTACGGAGTATACGCAGAAAGCGTGCCTGTGCGTTGAACTGTCTCTCAGCGTCACTGAGAATTGTATCCCCGATGCTCGAGATTCTACAGACCTTCTCCGGACGACTTCCCTTATAGTGTCGACCCATTACCAGCGCCGCACATCCACCGCAGAAAGTGCACCCTCAAGCATCGACAGAGGCAGCTCCCGACTTTCAAGGATTTGATGGCGCGGGCAGCGGGCGCCCTGAGTTTGATATAACCATTATGCAGTTCATTATGAGGAACCTATTTTGCGTGCGTATGGGTCAGTAACTTGAAAACGGGGGGTACCAGCGAAACACAAAGGACGCGCACACAAGGAAAAGGCGTTAGACACGGACAGACGCTGGTCCGTGTCTAACACCTTTTCCTTGTGTGCGCGTCCTTTGTGTTTCGCTGGTACCCCCTCTTTCATGTTCATCATGCACCAACTGGCCCAAGAGCTTGCGCTTATGGGTCAGTAAGTTTCGCGTTCTCGATATAGAAAATAACTCGCTTCATCCGGGTACGTTTTATTCGGATAGTAGCGTGCTGGCCAAAGAAAGGTAGGTGCGTCGCGCACTGCGGCAGAAGTGCGGAAATTATGCGCACTTGTCCTGCACAGTAATCATACGCTTTATACTTTTAATCAATAGGCAGGCCACTGTCAAAATGGCACCTAACCGTCATGCGTGTGTTACCTCACATTTGAGGAAAGATGCTTTGCATTCGCGGGCGCGCGCGGGCGCAACAACTTTCACGCAGCGAAGTTGCCCTCACGAAGCACCACAGTGCCTTCGTAGCCTCATGGGCCGTCGAACGATGTGGACCGGTGATTGCAGTAGCGCCTGCATGCAAGCACAGCGGCCGATTTTCTTGGAGGAAAAGCGAGCATAAAGGTTCTACTCTGCGCCCTTCCGCCACCGTTATTTCTGCAAAGAACGTGTAGAGAAAAAACTCCTCTTCTTGCAGTGTCAGAACCACATCAGGCGACACTCCAGCGCTCTTTCTAAAGAAGGGGTGTGCCATTTGCCCGCTTTTATTCTCGTTCGACGCCGTATGCGATGAGCCCGAGGTCTTCCATGTTTGCATTTCTCTTGTGGCTTCTCTCTGTTTGCTTTCCTCTCTCATCTCTCTTTGCTTTAGTTTCCTTCTTTTTTTCTGTTTCTTTGTCATTCGTGTTTCTAGGTTTTAACGGCACTTTCTTCACTGAAGAAAGCAGTCCTCAGCTCTTGCATGTCGGCAAAACATTTGCTTCCGTGCTAAAAGGGCTGGGTTCAAGTTTCAAGCGTTGGTACAGACATTGAGTCCGTATGAAAACAAGAACGCGTTTTTACAGCGCGTGGCGTTGTTTTGGTTGCCGGGCCAGATCGCTGGGCGGTCGAGCACGTTGTGAAAAAAAAAACGCGGGTTATGTACCTTCCGGAAGCGTTTACTGAGGCGGGGAGGGTGGGCATCGTAAATATTTATCTGCTTGTGTGCACCGATCTGCATATATGACATCGAACAGCATACATAGCTTAGGTGAGAAAGGTAAGCATGCGATCACTTCCTGTCTTCTATCCGAAATCGGGAAAGGATAGGAAGAAATTACGCAGGAAAAAGATGGAAAGAGCGAATGCAGCACACAAAGATGTAAAGCACAACTATATATATACCATCACTGATGTTTGTCAGCTTCACGGACGGTAGTAGTGCAGCAGAATCCATGGCAATCCATGGGAATCCGTTAGCCTTCGAACCTGCTGAAGGTGTTGTAATCATAGGTAAGCTGCTTGACTTTGCAGCCTTCGGCACTGCGGTTCGGCATGATTTGTGGGATCAAGAGTTCAGCTTAACCACGTTGCTTGTTCATATATCACTGGAACATTCTGTACGAACAAATATTTATTTTATGTGTAGGTCAAACATTTCGCGTCATTTCGTTTTTAAAGTTGTGCACTCTTGATTCTCGTATTTTAATTCAGACGAACTGCACTAGGGATAGTCAATCCAAATTGTAAATTATGCTATACAGAGTCTTTGATCTATATAATTATGCTATACAGAGGAACTGTTACATCGATGTTGCTCTCGCAGAAAACGTGCACGTCGCAAAATGCACCGCACCACTAAATATTGATCTAAATAACTGAAATGAAATGTTTATTTAAATACCTCATCGACGTATTTTGTCTAAATATGAACAATATAGCGGATCTGGTTGTGCTTCAGAAACATTTTTGCATTTTCATAAGCGCGTTGCCATTCTGTACTGGGAATCAGTTTTTTCTTTTGTTGTCGTCGTCGTCGTTGTCGTCATCGTCGTCGTCGCCGTCGTCGTCGTCGTCGTCGTCGTCGTCGTCGTCGTCGTCGTCGTCGTCGTCGTTGTTGTTGTTGTTGTTGTTGTTGTTGTTGTTGTTGTTGTTGTTGTTGTCGTCGTCGTCGTTGTTGTTGTTGTCGTCGTCGTCGTCTGTATTCGTGCTCGAAACTCAACGATGGGCGGCCTAGGAGCGCAACAATACTGAAAATACGTATACCCTTTGCCAACCTGCCCGTTCAAGTGGCGCGCTGCCAGAAGTTCTCATAATACATTGAACAACCCCAGATGTGTCTTGCATTACGCAGTACATGTTTGCGAATAACTGACTTCAGCATGCATTCTCGCGCCGAGCGACTGTGCCTCAGCAAATACTGTCTCATAACGAGAATAACTGCTTCGGGCATGCGGCTACGCGCTAAGAACAGCGGCAAATATTTCGCTTGCGTCCGCGAGCGCCGCCAGTGTGGCAAGTAAAGCATCGCGGCAATGGTGGGCAGCGCGTGAATATGTCTGAATTCTTACTTGTGGCTCCTAACAATCATATGGCTCCTTATACGCGAAGCCATTCTTACGCTAAATCAGTTCGTCAAAAAAAAAGAGAAATACCAGCCAATAGAAACAGTAATTATATTATTAGCCCAGGCCAATTACAATTAGATCTTACAGCGAAAATCCTCGTGGTATCCTCGTGTAGGCGCATGCTTCCTTTCATTGACATTGCTAGGGACGGGATGCTTGATGCTAATCTTTAATCAACAATATTTGTACGACAATGGCTCTTCTGATCCAGCCTTTAATTTCTAATAACGAACAGCTTTAGGAGGCAAGAAGTACAATTTAGGAGATGGAAAACTTGTACGCACGGTGAGTGTTCTTTCCACAATATCGTCCAGGTTTAGCGACACGCATACTGAAAATTATTGACTTGTTAATTATTATTGATAGTTAATTATTGACTTATTAATTATTTAGTGCACTGGAAATTGCGTCGTGAACTTAATTACTTCTGAACGTAAAACGCTTACATGCTCTTAACCAACGCTGTGAGGTTAGCGCCCAGCGCAGCAAAGTCGCCAAAAGAGACGCTATGAGAAAGTGCAATGTGAGTTTTTAACGAAGCCTCGCCAGCATAGCAGGAACAACCGCGCGATATACTGCAAATCTCGCACTGTTTGAACGACTGCAAGATGTGTTTCTCGTAACCACTTTACATCAAAATATATGGATACCAGGTAACGGTGGCTGCGTGCCGCCGACCGATACATCAGAGAGGAGTACCTTCTCTCAGTTGGGAATTTGCGCTCTTTTTCCGTTCAATTTCGATCTGTAACGATACGTCAGATTAACAAGCATCAAGCGCGCGCTTTGCCTAGTGACATCAAGTCTCAACGAAATCCAAGGGCTCTTCTAACTTGACTCTGTAAAACCTACAAGTTTTAATCATGATTAGCCGCCCTAATTAGCGACTTAACAAACTATTAAGAATTTTGCATGACTGCTTCACTAAATTGTGGGCTGATGCGTTCTACCAGGTGTCCCGCCTAAGTTCAGCCAAACATTTAAAATACGCAAATTCCACGTAGCTGGCGAGAACCAAGGTAAGGCTCTTTGCCGTCGCTTGGAGATACTCAAGTTATTTTTTCGCATTCCGCCAAATTACACTCTTAGATTAAAAGTGACAATGAAAAAAAAAAAAACACCGACAACTGCGATACTCCCTAATGCGAAGTTTGAGCGCAGCTCTATGCGTATTTTCATTTCACGATGTATTGACTGGCGCGGACAATCTGTCTAGCGCGGCACGTTGCAAACGGAGCCAAGTGTGGCGCGACTGCCCCGAGAATCGGGAGATCGCGAGAGGCAGTACGTGGATGACGAGTTGGTGCAATTCACAGCGACCACCGCAGACAGACCTCCGCTCATGCTGCGCTTTGTTTCCATATATATGGTATCGGCGGCGTCATCAGTGAACAGACGACACGCGCTAATCTGCCGCCATGTCGTAACGATCGTCGTCGCAGAGCCCGTCTTGCGTGGCACTACGCTTTTCTACTCACGCTTTCGCCTTACCATTCTCCTCCGCTTTCCGCATCATGAGTCCGCTGCACCCTCCTCCTCCACTTTCCTCCTGGCGCTCTATTCGCTATCCCTGTATTTCATCCCCCGCTGGGCTTCGCCTTAGCTCTTTCATCCTTCACTGTGCTCGTTCGCTCGGTTACGAAGGACGCCTACGTTGAAGCTCGATGTAGGAACGGGCGCCTAAGAGCTGCGCTCTAAAAATTGTAGCGCAACATGAAAAACTCCCCATATAAAATTGCCGCGAGGCTGGCCGCTAGAGGTACATAAAATGCATTCGCGGGCTTCTCTCATGCTTGCAAAAACACTTTTACGTAACAACTATTGAGCAACATAAAGCTGTATCGAAAGTTTTCCTTGTTGTTCTGCAATTTTCTCACTGACACTTTTCATCCCATTATAATATTTGAGAAGTTGATTAGTTAATTAAGACTAATTATACGTTTAGACTGAATGCAAAAAAGATAGTCTGAGTATCTACAAGCAGCCGCAAACAACTTTACCTTAGTTCTTAGTTCATTAACTTAGGCATTCGCATACCTTTCATATTTGGCTCAAGTTACGTGGGACACCCTATTTATCGCCCACCATCGTGGTTAAAATGATGCCTATATTCAACCGCTCATGTGCAATAACGCCTTTCAGACGCCTCAGCTGAAATTCTGAGTAAACTCAAAAGCTGCCGCTCCATCTAATGCCCCATTTGGCAGGAAAACTCGAAAGACTCTAGCTCAACATTCTTCGTAAGGCAGCAGGGTGCTAAGGCAAACCAGAAATATATACAATGAACCAAAAAATGCTGCAAAGACTTGAAAGAGCACGGCTTTGCAAACGTACCTCAAGATCGATCGAAGCTCGGCATTAGCTTCGAGGTGAGGAAAGAAAAGAAAGTTGTTGAGAATCTGGACCTTTTCGTCAATGTTGACGATGGAGAAATAAGAGGTAATGGAAGTTACGTTGTTGCCGTCAGTTCTTGGTCTGCAAAAAAGACACCAAGAAAACAACTTGCGTAAGAAATGAAGGAGGGGGAGGGGGTGAGGGAATTCGTCTGGCCGTGTTCTTTACTTTGGCCTCCTCTTTTTTTTTTTTCTATTAGTGGTCCGACTACACGAGATGCGTCTTTCCGGCAAAAAGACAGTAAAGTGTGAAGGAAAAAAAAAAGTAAATACGCGGAAAGTAAGGTAGTAGTGAGGCAGATGTTTCAATTAAGTTTAGTGAGTGGCGGAAACGGCAAATAACTCTTGAAAGGTTTGGTAAATATCGTGGCGCGGTGAAACGAAGCAGGTAGGAACAGGGCGTGAACGCTGCCACGGTGACCAATTTTCGCTGAAGTAAATCAATTTTCACTAAGGATGGAGGAAGATATTTCTAGCAGCGGCAGGTGTCCACAAAACTACAAATAATCTTTGATGGCTTCTACTCAGTGTCGGAGTAACCGCCCTATCGCGCTTGTATGGTGATAATCTCACCGCTAGCTCCGAAGCGTCGACATCTGAGTACGTGGCCATATCAGAATAGCCAGTGTTTCCCCGGTGTCGCAACCAGTGCTGCCGCTCGTGGACCCAATGGGGATAGCTAGTTCAGTCAGCAGTCTGCACCCTGGAAACGGTGTCAAATAATGAAAAAGGAAAAAAAAGCAATGCAGTCACGAAAGAGTTCAGCAGCATCCACGCACGTGCATGTTTCTCGTCAAACGAAGATTTATAACGTCATCCAGCCACTGCTCAATTTGGCAGCTGTCTGCTTGGCAATATTATAACGCCTCACAATTTCGCATCGAACGTGTTGCTTGAATTTCGGGCTTTCCTGCGACGAGATACTGCAGGCCGCGTTTTAGTCGCTTCCAGGTAACGATTATCGTGTCGTCGCGCCAAAGATAAAGCAATAAGATCTTTATATATCGAAGTAGAATGCAGAGAATATAAGCGAGAACACACACACGGGCACACGCACGCACGAATCTTGCTTTATCCGACTCAGCCCTTGCCTTTTGCGCCCTTACGCCGTCATTAAGGTATTTACGAAAGTACCTCCCACTCAGAAAGCTTTCCTTCCAAAAACTACTGCTCCAACAAGCTGCGTAAGAGCAAGCAGCACAGCCTCACGAGAGGGAGATAGATTATCTTAGTTGTACAAAGAACATGTGGCGCGGGTGTTGTGCTGAAGTGGTCCAGCTCACCTAGGAGTCGGGGAGGGAGGGGGTCAGAAGAACGAAGGAAATGCGGAGAGGATTTAGCGCGCGTGCAAAACATTCAAAAACCGTGCTTCTTCGAAGCGTAGTGTTTGCGAGCCACTGTGCGTGTTTTCCCCAACTCATGTTGCGCGAAACCCGCGAATCCTGCGCGTAAAAGTGTTAGCTCTCGCTGTCCCTGGTTCATCATTTAAGGCGAGAGCATTGCTTGGCTCATTGTGCGACCGCGCCGTCAACAGACAGCAGCGTCAGAAAAACGGCACACATATTACGTCATCTTCACGTATACCTAAAAGGAAAATTGGCGACGGTGAGGATTCAATTGTCCTCCCCGCCACCGTAGCCGAGCGCTCTAACCACTGCGCCACCACTGCATTGGACTGCCGTTGCAAGAGACGACAGTGTTGGATATCTTCGATCACGTGGTTGGGCACTGCCTGACGGGCGATTTACTAGTTGGCAGAGGGAGCGGCTGCGGAGCGAGCATGGCGAGCTGGAGTTGCTTCCTCCGCCTGTCGCGCTGTCGGGGGCCCTTCCGTAGACGCCGTCGCCGAAGCCCACGGATGCCGAGGACGACGAATATGATGCATCAGGTACGCATCGCGCGAAGACAATACTACGTGGCTCCGGTGTTCGCTACGAGCCCGATCAAAAATTAAGTGTCAGCCCCACGGTGCCACTCGGAAAAGTAATATAGCTCGCAAAGTCGTGCCGTCGCACTGAAAAGTGGTGTCGTCGAGAAAGAACACTCACTGCAATGTGCGTGAAATTCTACTGTGATGAGAACTCCCCAAATAAAACTCAACTGAGAGATCGCAATATGGCCGGCTTGTCGTCTTGCGAGGTAGCGACCTAATAAGCAGCAACATTAACCTCCGAAACATAACGCAGCAGCCCTAAAGTCGGCGACATTTCGCCGCAACACTAAACGTAGCGACATAACTCAGTGACAAGTTATATGTTCTCGCATTTACACATCTTAAGAATGCCTTAGGTGCCCGCATAGCTTTTGTTCAAAGCTGTAACTTTCTTTGCTGAAATACATTGCCCTCTTCACTTCCCAAGTTTGAGTCTGTTTCCCTTACGTTTGACATATATCGGCTTGCATTAAAGAAACAGGAAGGGAGCACGAAGGCCACGTAGTCTACCATGCGTAACAAAATCGGAGTGATGGGAGCCCGCGGATTGTTATAACTGACAGAGATAAAAACGAAGTGGTCTGTAGCAGGCACATTTTTACGTATGAACAGCGTTGTTGAATCGGGCCGTCGAGAACTGAATGATGAGCGAAATATATCCGTGCAAAGCCACTTAATACACTGTTAAGTTCGGTGCGCAATAAAGAAGCGTCATCATTTAGCATTACCGACGCATTCGCGTTCTTGGAATTGCTGACTACTTATAAAATAAATATTAGATAGCTCGCACACGTATTGAATCAGTGAACACCACTGCTAGGAATTGGCAAGTACGCTTTGCAGTTCGTTCGTACATTCAGCGCGCGTGGCCGTGGCCCCACCTCGGCGCCCATAGGTCTGTCCAGGAAGCGGGCGCGCCCGCATCAGGTCCGAGCACGCGTCTAGCTTAGGATTATGCAATCCTTCCTCGCGGTCAGCCTCCTGTTGTCCTCTTTTTCCCACTCTCCGGCCTTCTCCCGCGAGATTCCTTTTGTGTCCCGAGGCCCCGACATTACAATTAGACGGCGCCTGCCCGAGCCCTCTGGTATTACCCTCTTCGTTCTAGGTCGCGAAGGTTTCCCGCGGTGAATGTACAATCCACGAGGCTGGGGTGACAGCAATTTAGCCGCTCCCGGCACGAAAATGAGGCTGCGCGAGCCACCGCAGTGCGTGCCCCGCTTTTTTCGCTTGCTGGCCTTCCTGTTGATCGCGGCGGGAAACAAACTTGGCCGCGGTTGTCGGCGGTATACAGTCCTCCCGCACAGAGGGCGGCGCGCATCGTCCACGTAAGTCCTTTGTGCCCGGGGCGGCTGCGGTTGACGCGACGCACGCCGATACCCTGCATCCACGAGAGGAGCCGAGGCGTGCGCTGCTGCACACAACCCCGCCGCTCGCGCATAGCAGCGCCGCTGGCAGCGTTTAACGCACGTTCTCCTTCGGTGGCGAGTTGCGCGCACTGCATCCGTGGAACGATGAAAAAACGAAAGCGCGCAAGATTTGGTCCGGATGTCAAGAGGAAGTTTTATCTCGGAACCAACTCCCCTTTCCGTATTGAAATGTACGTAAAACGCGGGAATGCTAATATGCGACAACCGCTCGAACAATTTTAATGAAATTCAAACAATTCTTTGAAATTTTAGTGACTCTATAGGAAGCATAACTTCATTTGAGGGCCTGGAATTTTTTGCAAAATTCGCAAATACTGGTAAGCTAAAAAAAAACAAGTGCGGAGTTTACAAATGTGTAACTCTGCACCGAAAGCAGATATCGCAGTTCTCTAATTGCATCAGTTATAGCATTTAAGGCGCACAAGCTTGACATATCAATTTACAGCATCTGTCCAATTGCTACAATGTTTACGAGGGTTTTTCAAAGGTTCCACTCACAAATTAGTGGAATATTTCAAAGTTGTGTATATTACAGCATTTCTTTTTGTTTTAGGTGCATTATCATTGGCAGTTTACATTATTGTGTTATCGTTTTTGGTTGCTGAGTTACATAGCTATAAACTCGATACTTGAGTTTCCTGAAACTTTGCAATTTTTACGAATTTTCGTGCAAATATTCACAGCCTAAATAAAGAAATAGTGTGTATATAGTCGCTAGATTTCAACTTTTTTTTTGAAATGGAACGAGTCTAATCAAACTTGCTGCAGTGGTTGCCGCGAAAAACAATTTTTCCGTTCGCATGTATTTAGATAGGAGCCCCCAAGCTAAAGCTTCATTTAACGTGTGTAGTTCTTCATCGAGGAATTACGAGAGCTCTAACTCAATGGATTCAGGACTTGCGTTACATATTCAGAGCTGTAAAAACTAATGTATGGAAACAATGCTGTCGGTATAACTCACGTCGCTGTGTTTTGTGTGTGGGGACTCTACTGGCTTAGTCAGGTGAGCGTTTTATCGCGTTTTACTGGACCCAATAAAAGTTTATTCATTTACTCACTAACTTAGTCAGGTGACCTCTCGTGCCACTTTAGCCAAGGAACCACTTCATCTGGGCTGCATTGGTCACCAATAAATAACGAAAGTAAACTGGTTTTGCTTAACGGGCTCCTGAATAAAAGTATCTTTCCAAATCATCTATTTATTACAAATATTCGATGTAAAATAAAACCTAAAGAAAGCCTTGGAGGACGCTTAAGCCTCGGCTGACTGCTTCTCACGCTTCTCTGCAACTGTAGCTTATGCAACCGTGATGTTTTGGCACGCGAAACGTTGGCGGCGAACGCTATGACCGAAGGCGGGCTTTCTGGTTCTTTTTTTCTCCACCCACTGCCAGCGCCGCCGCTGCCGCGGATGTCTGGAGGCGAGCGCTATCTGGATGGCGCTCCTACTAAGACAGACCTCAAACGGCAGCTGGAAAAGGGCTTCGTGTTTGAGTTTCCGCCTAACACAATTATCTTTTCTGCTACATTCAAATTACAGTCCGACGCTATATCATGTCTGTAGGCTGTGTGTAAGTCGTAATTTACGAATTTTCTGAACCATTTTACTTTAAAAAATTCAATTACTTCAGTGGCGTCTGTACACCATGCCGAGGGCCTACGTGGTTCGGCATGATTTTTCTCTAAAGGATGGCGCCGCCGACGCCGACACCGGATTTTCTGCGACAAGGGGCCCTTAGAGGGCATCTCCGGCGTTTTTTTTAACCATATGAGGATATTGTCATTTTCAAATGGCATTGACAGTCCTGTCACCGGTAGGCTGGTTCAATTAGCTTAGAAATTTATCATTAATTTTAAGTACCTAGTAAACGAGATACCGAAACGGGTAGCTGGTTCCTATGACGTCACGATGAGTCGATGACGTCAGATGCTACGTTACCATAATGTAAACACGCAAAATGCGTATTAAACGCGCAGTACACGTGGTGCGAACGCTAAAGAAGCGAAGTTGATAATGCCTCTTGGCCACACGGGAGCTTTTACAGATCTTCCCAACTAGACAGCGGCGATTTCGGCGACGATTTCAGTGACAGTGGGGGTGTAGTCTCTGGCGTTACAAACACAGGGTGGCCAGTAAAAAAGTCATGAGTCGGGAACACGCAAATGATTTTTAAAATTCATTTTGAGGAAAACTAAATGACTTGCAACCATATGGTTTGGCACAGATAATCAGAGTGCAAAAGAGAATGTATATTCAAAATATTATTAAGATCAGTGGATATCGAAAAATCGCCGGCGTTGCCCTTTAACGCTGTCGCATTAAAATGAACACTTAACGTGCAAGAGACATGCTGGACATAAAGTGTTCGTCTTTAGCGCTGTGTATATGTTATACATGTCATGCAACCAACCAGTCCTGGTTTCGACACTTTCGTCGTTTGTTTCCAAGCCTTAACTCGACACGTGTAGACGGAGTCTTTAAAAATCGACGGCGAAGCATTGTTTTGAAGGCTATGACCGTCAGGGCTGTGTCGTGGATTTCAAGTGCCCCAGATATTTGTCAATGTATGGTGTTCCGAACAGCCAGCGTACTTATCCTGAAGAAGGAAGTCGGCAGATTACACCAAAAAGTTCGACTAGTAAAAGACAAAATGAGTTGTCCCAATACGAAAGTGCACGCTCTGGCGTAACAAGCAAAGTTGTGAAACAGGATGACGCCATGTTTGGGGGGAACGGCATTAAAGTGGCAAGCTAAAATTAAGATTCAGCCTTTTTTTTTCCTCTCCTTTTTTTACTGTGACAGTATTCAGACGCTCAAGTTCAAACCTGGTAGTGCTCGATCAGCTGTGCGTATTTTTTTTATTTTTTTATACACCACTGTGTTCGTCATCACATCATTTCCTTATCCCCAGCTTCACCTTCGTCATACGGCGAAGAAAAGCAAAACGCTGCACACTACCGCCACTGGTTATAGAGCTCTCACGTCCGCGCAAATCGCGAAGCTTTGGCGCTTGGCGATTTGTGCGGCGTTTTGTGCACTACAGACTCTGAGATTGGCGCCGGCGATCCATGTATTTCGGAGGCCGTGTCAAGCACTACCGTAGCGGATGGCGACGACATGACGTGCATCGCGAATTTTTTTTTCTTTTTTTTTCGAAGGGGGGGGGGGGTTGCCCGCAGACCAAAAATCTGCTGGTGTCGCAACAGATGAGTTCAGAGCTGCAGATTTTTTTTTTTTAGTTTCTATTCTTGTTCACAATATTTCATAGCCTAACATCGAGACAAGACCAAAATAATATTTCTTGCAGCTGGCAGCAGCATTGCTCGTATTGCGCAACATATTCGACTTTCGCGGGTGCGTCTGCTTTCTTCTTGGCTGGCGGTTCCTTGGCGTGCAGTTTATGGCGGAAAGGCGAGTCCACAGATCCGGCTGTACGATTACAACGCTCGCATGATGACTTGCACCGACGGAGAGGCGCATGACGTCCGTGGCCTTCGTAATGGTTTGCTCGTCGCGTGGTTCTCGTCGTCGGCGACGTCATCGTCGACTGTCGCCCATTTGCGTCGTGCTTGTTGGACGGCGCACATAAAGCGAACGTTGAGTTGGTCGCCCCGTTTTATTGCTACGGCGGTGGCGCTTCCCAATAGCTTTTTTTTTTTGCAGTTTTAAAGGAAAAGCGGCGCCCGGTGATAGCACACAAGGGATGCTTGGCTGGCCTACGACAACGAATGACTCGCACAATAGACTTCTGCCTCCGCTGTTGCTTCATCTTGGTTGTCTTCCTGCGATCGTTACAGAGCCAATTAGCCGGAATTATCTGTTGCGTGCATGTACTCGCCCTGAAGTTGGAACACTGAAAGTGGACGCAATACGAAGAGCGATACGGGCACAAATAGCTGGGCGAGAAAAGCATAGAGGATGCCACCGACACCAGGTCCCAGAAGGTCTGGTAAGTGATAAAGGCGAAAAATTGACCATAAGGAGGCACCCAGTACGGAAATAGAGCACGCTGACAGAGGATTGCGTTTAAACACTATTACCGCAGGAAGGGAGTCATCATTCGTTTTGTTGTCAAAGCAAGGAGTTCTCAATGCACTAGGATGAAACCCTGACATAAAACTCCTAGCCCTCATTCTCATTTTCCATCGCAGCATCTGTAGTCCTTGTTTTCAAGTTCGCTACCGCATGCCTCACAATCATGCCCAGTGCCCTGAGAAGACAAAGGAAATTATTTTAACAGTCGACGCTTTCAAAAGAATTCTATGACTGGTCAAAACTTGGGATGGTCGTGTCGACCCTTTGCGTAAAATAAATTACGAGTTCCGCTACAAAGAGCAGTCCACCGCTTATTCAGTGGGGGATTAAATGTGGCGCGCAGCCTGGCGAGAACGAGCAACAGTCGAGCGCACTTGTTTTACATTACGATTTCCCAGTCGACCACACTCTACAATTGCAATTCAGAGAAAATAAAAACCCTCGTCGAACTCCTTCGTCTGATATGCTAATTCTTTGATTTCTTTATTTATTTTTTGTTTTGTTTAAGTTCCTGTCAGGCAACGCCGAACCGGCACGCCATAAAATATATTGAATCTGCTTCTGGAGGAGTACATCGCGTGTCAAAGAGCATTACAAGCCTCCCCCCCCCCTTTTTTTCTTTCTTATTGCTTCTTTCTTTTGTTAGTGCGTGGCTATGATTGTGGCAACTTTTTATTTAAGACGTCGTTCCCGTCCTTACACGCTCCAGTAGCCCGAGTACAAACTTGGGTCGCAAGCTGGAGCGCACGGCCTTATATCTTACGGCAGGCTGCTTCGCGTGCACCGCTGCACATGGAACGCGCGCGAACGGAACAAAGTACCGCATGACCAGCGCTCCTTTCTTTCTTTCTTTCTCCCTCCGTCTCTCTCGCGCGCGCCAGGGATGCCAGTTGCTTGAATCGTGTTATCTTTAGTTTCTTCCCCCCCCCCCTTTCTTTCCTTCTGTACTAGCTCTAGATGAGGGTTGTCTTAACATCGCGCTCTCCACTGTAAACAAAAAGACGCCGGGCTGTGCATTGCGCCTGCACGCCAAGCACGGCAGGCAGCTCGATGACAACGGTGCCGCGCGAGGGTCGTTCCGAAGTGCATATTTGCGAATGAAAACAGCGCGGCCGAGAGAACGCGTGCCCAGCTGCTTGGCGATTGCCTGCGCGCGCCTGCGCCTCCAGCGTCTGCGCACCTGCTCCCCATAGTACGCCATCCATCACGCCCCCAGTGGTGCTCAGGGCGGCCTTCGATTCAGTTCCGCGCGGTAGTCCCTCGCTGTCCTTTTCCCTCCTCCTTGCGTTTTGCTTTCGTGGAAGCAGAAAAAGTTGACAAAAGGCCTTAAGCATTCTGCCTTCTTCTTATTCTTTTTTTTGCTCTACGATTTCCATAATTGTCAGCGGTTGTAGTAGTACGGAGCTCGATAAATAAATAAATGGCAACAGTGCCTGACGACAGGCATATAATGTTGCAGTCGTGTTCAAGGGTACCCTAGTGTTCGTGGTGTACAGTTTACATATCTTTATGGCCGTTTACCATGACAACGCCAGTATATACTTTCTTAATCCTGTTTTGTATCACTCGACTATTGATTGAATTTTCCGGTGTGAAGACTTATAGACCGTGTATTGCCGTACCTCTTCTCAAAAAGTGCCATGGCATGCAGAAACCTTCCCTTCATAAACCTTGTTGCTGATTTTGGCATTCGTTTTGAAGCCACCTGTGGCACACAGTAAAGTAGCGCCCTTTACAGTCGGGCCACACTTAAAGGGGCGCACACTTTGTGCGGGGGATATCTACGGCGGGCACCTTCCGTCTCCTGGTCATGAACAAAAGAGGAGGCACATTATTCATGCGCACCATAGAAGAAAAGACTAGCAAGCAGAAAGAAACGCCGCGTGGCACCGAAATGAACGCCCTCTCAGCGCACCGCACGTGGCGTCCTGACATTCGCAATGGCGGTCTTGAGTGCTTGTGTCCAACGGGTTGAACATGCAATATCAAATCACTAGCAGAGAAAAGCAGCTGTACATGCATATAGCATTTTCCATTCAGCATACTCCCTGTATCATTGCCTTTCCAGTTAATCCTACATATCACGCTGAAACGGTCAAAAAACACTACAAACAGCACTTACTTCTCCGGCGGTCGCCGTAAAGCGCCGCTTCGCTGAGCGCCGCCATGTCTTCTTCCTTAATTCCGGATCCACTGTCGCAACTTCGACAAAAGTTCATAGGTGACGCTGGTAGGTGTCCACAATATTGGGCAACTGGTTCTTACGAGAGAAAATACGATGCGGACTGCAAAGTGGCGGAGTATTTGATGTCCAATGTATTGGACAAATCTCCATAGCTGGAACCCAGGAGGATGTTGCCTGTCTAACGGTATGCGTAATACGCAAGCAACACAACCCACAATAGTGCTGTCGCCGCGGAATAATGCAGTCAGAGAAGACAAACACGAAACGAACCAGCCACGACGTTCCCACCGCTTTCCATATGCATATATCTTAGTACAATTGCCTCTTTATTCATGTACTTCCTCTTCGTCGCCGAACGACGCGCCCCGTCTAGTTTCTCTGACGCGCGCCACGTAATCGAGAGCAGCGCATCCGAATGCATCCTTAAAACTTGCTGAAGCGCACTGTGCTGTCTTGTGCACGATATACACGACATTTATACCAGAGCAGTTTGTGCTGTAGGAAACTCGCTGCGAGCTCGTCAGAGAGTAACACAAGCGCGAAGCGCCTCCTATAGGCATGGAGAAAGAAGCTTCCTTTCTGCTTCTAGCCAAGCTCTTTGCCAACAACCGCTCGGAGAGAAGTACACGTGGCGCTTTTATGCCGTACGCTGGGAGAACATTTCGTGCCTCCGCGGCAACACGCTCGGCTCATGCGCAGTTTCATGTCCTTCCGCATCGTTCGTCCCGCAACGTTTTCAGCTGAAAATCCTAGAGGAGTCTCTCGCGCTGCGATCGTTCACCTGCGCCGTGGGAGTGATGTTTAGTGTGGGGATTTATCTAATCTTCGGGCTTGCGGCTTTGGACGTTCTTCATTATGTTTCACTACGCCTTCGCTGCCAGAATTTACCTAAATTGCGTAGCAATCCTACTTTTCTAAACGCAGCAGGCTGTACAACTCTCCACACCTGCATAATCGCTCCGAAGTGTTGCATTAATAAGGCAATATTTTGGTGAAAATATTTCGCGAAGTCACAAAGTTGTTTGAAACAGACAGAAGAACGATGTTGAGGTAACTCCATGCACTGCCCATTATTGCCATGCTGGCAGCGGCCATTGACACCCGCGCTAGAGATCTCCATAGCAAATTTTGTAGGAAATGGTCAATGTCCACGTGATCACATTTTCTAACAAGAAACGTTAATGCTACGGACCGCGCAATGCTATATTTACTTACTCTCAGGGCCAAATGGCAATGCGGAGGGGAGCGGGTTTTCGTGCAGTACAATTGAACAAAAAGCAGTCAATACAGTGTCGCACAAATAAAGTTTCTGTTTATACAATGCTTTCTAAAATATCACAAAACTTGTAGTTATAATTATTAGTTGCGACATAAGCGAGAAGTCGGTTGAATTCGTATGATGTATGAGGCGAACATGAGTTAGAAAAGGTATTTGTGTTGCATGACGGGATGCGTATACTTAGTCATGATGAGCAATGCGACGGGACATGTGCTATGGACGAAGGAGTAGTTGGTCACGCAGAAAATAATGGTGATACAACTTGTGGAACAGTGTTAAACGAGAAAGCTTTCTGTGAGATGCTAAAGAAGAAAGTGCGAGGGAAACCTTCATTGGACAGATGCTCCCGGTTCTGTCTGTTATAATTAGCGAATATAAAACGAACGGAGATATTCTGAACAAGTTCAATCGAGGTCACTAGTTTGCTCTGACCATATGCGCCATAATTAGCTGCAGCAATAGCTGGAAATTTTACAAAGCGACCTAGATGATAATGATAAACTGTACACGTAAAATATGCCGCCTAAACTCAATTTATTAGCTAATCATAGAAAACTTCTTTAATAAGCTAACGGGTAGTGCTTGCGTGTTACGCATAGCGTTAGACGGGCAATATACACAAGGGCAGACAAAATCAAGCTGTTGCTGTCGCTTGTTTTCGCGCTGAACGAAATTCGGATTCTATTTTTTTTAATGCCCCCCCCCCCGTGCACATTCTTAGGATACTTCACGTACTTTCTGGTGGTCAACTATCTATTAATGTAACCGTTGTGCCGCCTTCCTGGGTCACCGGGTGGTCCATGGTCGAATGGGTAGCGCGTCGGGCTGTGGTGCTGAGGGAATAGGGTTCGAAACCAACCACTTGGTCAACTTGTGCCACTGAATATGTGCCAATGTGTACATATGTGCCGCTTTTCAAAGAACTTTTTTCACGAACTTTATTTCATGTCGAAATGAGTGAGTGTAGATGCGGGACTCGGATAGGCATCGCTGTTCGAAGAAACTCTTTGACGCCGACTTGGAGCACTGGGTATGGGTCACTGAGTCTGCCTACTAGAGTCGCCGGGTATGTGGTAGACGGTGTGCGCCACTCTTCAATGAATGTCTTTCAAGCCAATTTGGGTAACTACGTATGTGCCACTGGCAATGGGCCACTCGAAAATGATGAAACAGGTCCCTTAAGCTGCTCCGATACTGAGCGCAATCGAGCCCACGTCACAATGGTTCCTCAAGGACAGCGACCCGAGAATTTAGCAGGCTGCACCACAAATGCACTGGGTATGCGCCGTTTTTCAATTAACGCCTGTCATGCCAACGCTTTAGCGAGCAGCGCCAATGTAAACTGACCCTTGCAACGTTTAACCCCCGAACCCTCTCGAGTGAGGCTAGCTTAGCAGGACTCTTTGAGAAATTATCAGACAATGTTTGATATATCATCGGTCTTCGTGAGATTAGAAGAACTGGTCTTCTGCTATAGAGGTCGCCTAGATAAGAAGCAATACGGGATAAGATTCCTAATCCATAAAGACATAGCGGCCAATATTGGCGAATTCTACAGCATTAATGAGAGTGTAGCTCTAGTCGTAATCAAAATTAATAAGAGGTATAGATTAAAGGTAGTACATGCTTACGCTTTGGAACATCTAGTCACGATGATGAGGAAGTAGATCAGTCTTATGAAGACGTTCAATTAACGATGAGAAAAATGCAAACTCAGTATCCTGTAGTAATGGGCGGCTTCAATGCAAAAGTGGGGAAAAAGCAGGCTGGTGAACAAGCAATTGGCAACTACGGCGTCGATTTTAGGAACGCTAGAGGAGAGGTGCTGGTACAATTCGCACAAAGGAATGAGCTTCGAATAATGAACACCTTTTTTTTTTTCAGGAAGCGTAGCAACAAAAAGTTGACCTGGAAAAGCCCTAATGGTGAAACAAGAAATGAAATTGACTTCATACTTTCTGCTGATCCCAGCATAGTGCAAGATGAAGAAGTCAGAGGTACGGTAAAGTGCAGTGATCATAGGGTGAGGGCTAGGATTCACCTCAATTTGAAGGGAGAAAGAGCAAAATAGGTCAAGAAGAAACAGGTCAACCTAGAGGCAGTAAGGGTAAAAGCAGACAAATTCAGGCTGGTACTTTCAAACAAATATGCAGCCTTAGAACAGAGAGATGATGATGACATAGAGCTAATGAATGAAACTCTAACTAAGTTGGCTTCAGAGGCAGCAATTGAAGCGGAAGGCAAGGCACCAAGGCAACCAGTAGGCAAGCTCTTCCAAGTAACAAAGGACCTAATAAAGAAACGGCAAAAATAAAAGTGTCTAACTCAAGAGATGAGATAGAATTTGCGGAACTGTCAAACTGATCAACAAGGCGAAAATAAGTGATATCCGAAAGTATAACGTGAGAAAGACCGAAGAAGCCGTAAAAAATGGACGCGGTCTGAAATCGGTGAGAAAGAAACTTGGAAAAGGACAAACCAAGATGTATGCACTGAAAGATAAGCAGAGCAATATCATCAGCAATCTCGAAGATATAGTAAAAGCCGCGGAAGAATTCTATACTGACCTGTACATTACCCAGAGGAGTCAGAATACCTCAATTAGAAACAGTAATGAACAGGCTACAGGAACTCATCCAGTAACTAGCGACGAGGTCAGAAGGGCCTTGCAAGACATGAAACGAGGAAGATCGGCATGAGAAAATGGAATAACAGTCGATTTAATCAAAGATGGAGGAGACATAATGCTTGAAAAACTGGCGGCTCTTTATACGAAGTATCTGTCGACTGCAAGGCTTCCAGAAAACTGGAAGAATGCAAACATTATACTAATCCACAAAAAGCGAGACGTTAAAGAAGTGAAAAATTATAGACCCATTAGTTTACCCCCGTATTATATAAAATATTTACCAAAATAATCTCTAATAGAATAAGGGCAACACTGGACTTAAGTCAACTAAGGGAACAGGCTGGCTTCAGGAAGGCATTCTCTACAATGGATCACATCTATGTCATGATCAGCTTATCGAGAAATCCGCAGAGTATAATAAGCCTCTCTATATGGCTTTTATAGATTATGAAAAGGCATTTGATTCAGTAGAGATACCAGCAGTCATAGAGGCATAACGTAATCGAGGGGTACAGAACGCTTACGTAAATACATTGGAAAATATCTACAGAGGTTCTACAGCTACCTTAATTCTACACAAGAAAAGCAGGAAGATACCTATAAAGAAAGGGGTCAGATAGGGAGACGCAATCCCTCCAATACTATTCACTGCGTGCTTGGAAGAAGTATTCAAGCTATTAAACTGGGAAGGCTTAGGAGTAAAGATCGACGGCAACAATGCAGACGAGTTACAACAAATGATTGAGGACTTTGGCAGAGAGAGTGTAAGAGTAGGGTGGAAGATTAATATGCAGAAGACAAAGATAATCATAAATAGCCAGGTAAAATAACAAGAGTTCAGGATCACCAGTCGGCCTCTAGGGTCTGTGAAGGAGTACATTTACCTAGGTCAATTAATCACAGGGAACCCTGATCACGAGAAGGAAATTCACAGAAGAATAAAAATGGGTCGGATCGCATACGGCAGACATTGCCAGCTCCTGACTGATAGCTTACCATTATCATCGAAAAGGAAAGTGTACTATCAGTGCATTTTACTAGTGCTGACACATGGGCAGAGACTTGGAGACTGACAAAGAAGCTTGAAAACAAGTTAAGGACCACGCAAAGAGCGATGGAATGAAGATTGCCGGGCCTAACGTTAGGAGACAGAAAGAGAGCGGTTTGGATCAGAGAGCAAACGGGTATCGACGATATTGCTACGGGGTCGTATTCCCAATGACCAAGAGCAGAGCAGGAAGAAGAAGGGAGTCCATCATGCGTTCAAAAGTGGCAGGAGCATTACATAAGCCGAACGGCATCACCTTGAATTGATAAAGACCGTCGGGTGTCACAAAGGCAGTCTTCTCGCGGTCGAGATCATCCACGGCAATCTGCCAATAGCCGGAGCGAAGGTCAATAGAGGAGAAATAGCGAGCACCGTGGAGGCAGTCAAGGGCGTCATCAATCCGAGGTAGGGGATACACGCCCTTTTTGGTAACCCTGTTAAGGTGCCGATAATCCACGCAAAAGCGCCATGAGCCATCCTTCTTTTTTACCAGCACAACCGGAGACGCCCATGGACTACATGACGGTTCAATAACAAATCTGGCCGACTACACAAGGACGCTGACTGCCTGTCTCGCTCCCCGGTAGGCGAACCTGACGACGCCGACAGCAGTACCGCCGACGGCATTTTCTCTGTGTCTGCCTTCGCTAACATCGCCGATGAGCAGTACCGAGACCCATCGCTGCGAGTACTCATCGAGCGCCTGCGCTCTACACCTACCGACGCATCCGTTCGCCGATATGTCCTCCAGGGCGGCATTCTGTACCGAAGGAGCTTCCTCCCTGATGGCCCTGATCTTCTTCTTGTCGTGCCAAAACATCTACGACAGACTGTGCTCTTTCAGATGCATGACGCACCCACTGCAGGACATCTTGGCGTGACCCGCACGTACGACCGCGTCCGCCGCCGCTTCTATTGGCCTGGTCTTGCTCGCTCCGTCCGACGCTATGTTGCTGCCTGTGATCCCTGCCAGCGTCGGAAAACGCCTCAGGTGCTACCTTCCGGTCATCTCCAGCCGATCCACATCCCTGTGGAACCGTTTTTTCGTGTTGGATTAGACCTCCTCGGTCCCTTTCCCACGTCATCCTCTGAGAACAAATGGGTAGCCGTCGCAACTGATTACGCCACCCGATACGCTATCACGCGGGCTCTTCCTACCAGTTGCGCCACTGACGTCGCGGACTTTATCTTGCGTGACATTATCTTAGTGCATGGCGCCCCGCGACAGCTGCTTACTGACCGTGGTCGTAACTTCCTCTCGAAAGTTATCGCCGACATTGTGCGTTCCTGCTCTATTCAACACAAGCTGACTACCTCATACCATCCTCAAACCAATGGCCTGACAGAGCGCTTAAACCGTACTCTTACCGACATGCTGTCCAAGTACGTATCGAAGGACCACCACGACTGGGTCGTTGCCCTTCCTTACGTCACCTTTGCTTACAATTCTTCCCGGCACGACACCGCCGGATTTTCTCCATTTTATCTACTCTACGGTCGCGAACCGACCTTGCCCCTTGACACGGTACTTCCTCCTGCTGCGACCTCAACAACCGAGTATGCGCGCGACGCCATCGCCCTCGCCGATCATGCACGCCAGCTTGCCCGTGCTCGATTGACGGACTCGCAAACCACGCAGCAGCGTCAGTACAACGCCCGCCACCGTGACGTACAGTTTTCGCCTGGTGCACTCGTGCTCCTATGGTCGCCCTGTCGTCACGTTGGACTTTCCGAAAAGCTCCTTTCGCGATACACAGGGCCCTACCGCGTGCTGCGCCAGGTGACGCCTGTGACTTATGCAATTTCTCCTGTGAGCTCAACCTCGTCATCTACTCTGGCTTCTAGTGATGTCATGCACGTCAGTAGGCTCAAGAGCTACTACACTGCTTCAGAGTCCAGCCTTTAGTCGCTCCGGGACGGCGCTTTTGCCGCCGGGGGTAGTGCTACGGGGTCGTATTCCCAATGACCAAGAGCCGAGCAGGAAGAAGAAGAAGTCGACGATTGTAAGCTAGCGCGGGCTGTTGCCTCCTGGTCAACTGCGGCGTATAGCCTTGTAAATATACTTGTAAATAGCTTTTCGTCGGTGTCTTCCTACGTAACAATATTCTAATTGACATCAAGAGAAAAAAATGGAGCTGGGCAGGTCATGTAATGCGCCGGTTAGATAACCGTTGGACCATTAGGGCTACAGAATGGGTACCAAGAGAAGGGAAACGCAATCTAGGACGACAGAAGACTAGGTGGAGCGATGAAATTAGGAAATTTACGGGCGCTAGTTGGAATCGGTTGGCGCAGGACAGGGGTAATTGGAGATCACAGCGAGATGTCTTCGTCCTGCAGTGGACATAAAATATGATGATGATGATGATGATGATGATGATGATGATGATGATGCCGCGAATGCACTGGGTGTGTGCGGCAAGAGAGGGAACAATTCTCAGCGTTTGCAGTCACCGGCGCGCCATGCTTCTCGTCTCGGAGGGCGCGCGCGGACTTCTCGGCAGCGACACTGGATGGCACAGCGTGTCCAGAAAGAGAGATATATAACTTTATTATGTCCTTGATGGGATGGGATGATGTCCTTGATGGGTTGATGGGGTTGATGGAAGTCGTAAGAGAATACATCTACTTAGGGCAGGTAGTGACTGCGGATCCGGATCATGAGACAGAAATAATCAGAAGAATAAGAATGGGCTGGGGTGCGTTTGGCAGGCATTCTCAGATCATGAACAGCAGGTTGCCATTATCCCTCAAGAGGAAAGTGTATAATAGCTGTGTCTTACCAGTACACACCTACGGGGCAGAAACCTGGAGGCTTACGGAAAGGGTTCTACTCAAATTGAGGACGACGCAACGAGCTATGGAAAGAAGAATGATAGGTGTAACGTTAAGGGATAAGAAAAGAGCAGATTGGGTGAGGGAAGAAACGCGAGTTAATGACATCTTAGTTGAAATCAAGAAAAAGAAATGGGCATGGGCAGGACATGTAATGAGGAGGGAAGATAACCGATGGTCATTAAGGGTTACGGACTGGATTCCAAGGGAAGGGAAACGTAGCAGGGGACGGCAGAAAGTTAGGTGGGCGGATGAGATTAAGAAATTTGCAGGGACGGCATGGCCACAATTAGTACATGACCGGGGTTGTTGGAGAAATATGGGAGAGGCCTTTGCCCTGCAGTGGGCGTGACCAGGCTGATGATGATGATGATTATGGGGTTCAGGGGTGGCGGGTGTCGGGAGACTAACCGTATTTCTACGTAGATAACGTGATGACAAATATAACACGAGGGCGGACTTTCGGTCCCTCAGAAAAAGGGAAAAATGTGTGATACGATTACAACTCGAAGTGATGCCGCAAATAAGCCGGAAATGACGCACAAAAGCGGATGCCCACAGGGCGCTTTATTTAATTGCTGCTGTGAACCGGCGTCACAAATTAGAGTAAGAGGGTGAGTGCATGCACAATCTACTCGTTGTCACGGCTGACGTCTTTGTCGCTGTTGGCGCGAACAGCGTTGTCGTCCATGGCACCAAGATTATCGGACAGGCAGTATTTCCGAAGTGCCCGTGGTATAAAACCGAACGCGTCAAAGCTGTGTTCGATTACTTGTATGTTAGAACACAGTTTCGTACACGGTAGCGGTTGCGGGGGTGCTTAGTCGTTTAGCTCAGTGCATTTTGAAGCACCATACAAAATAAAGAAGAATAAAACGCATTATATTTGTGTCACGAATTCGAACATCACGCTAGCCCCATTCTGAGGCCTGAAATTTCGAGGAAAAAACTCGAGTTATATTCGTGCCGATACAGTATTTACGTTCCTCCGCAAAAAAAAAGCAGGATTTTTTACTCACGCTTTGTGATACGTCTTTATCTGTTACCAACCTAAACAACCCAGTTTGGTCATCGTGAGCATAAAAGAAGAAGCTGCTTATATCCTTGTGAGTGCAGTTGGGTAGCCTTTAAGGAGTTTGCATAAGATTTGCAGAAAGTACTGATCATCGTAATCAGCATTCATGTGGCCTCACTTTAAGAATATCAACGACGACGACGACGACGACGACTACGGCAGCAACCAAAGCAGCAATATCCGTCGGAAGCTAACTTCAGCAGCTCTCAAGAACTTCAATTGCTGGTATGCAATTATCCCTGTTCTGCACAACAGAAAACTAACACGTCATGAGCCACTAGCGAGGCAATCTATAACCTGACAATATAGTTGCTCATATAGTCGAAACTTGTGAATGTCATAACTAATTTTTAGGCTACGCAGTACTAGGACACGATGACATCGTAGGTACCTTCCGTGTTTATGTTGAGTTTATCTTCTTTCCACGTGGGAGTTGGGGAAATTGTTTCGTGCTTTTCCCCTATTCACGCCATACAGAAACTAACTACATAGCTGCGTATCAGGGGAAGTGAATGTGTCAGCGTCTTTGCTTTTACTCGTACCAAGGAACCTTGCCTACAGGGGTGAAGAACAGAAACTATTCTGAAGAGCAACCATCTTTTCTAGGAGTTTCTTCGCTCCAGCACCTTATTCATCATATACCTCTCTTAAGATTAAACATTGCCCGCTATTTCTCGTCTCCATTCTCTCTCTCTCTCCCTTTGTCATTATCTCATCCAGCGGAAGCTTGGTAGTTTTTTGCTGCCACCCGTGCACTTCGCAATCGCAGCTCATAGCGCGAGTTGGCTAAAGCGAAGCCCCTCATTCTATCCCTTATCGGGCGAGCGCTTCATTCTCTCGTGCAAATATTTACCTTAGGATTCGCCGAGTAATCTTCACGCAATTCTCGCTCTGGCACGCTGCCGTGGAAGAATGGAAATACCTCGACGTCAAAGCGGCGAAACTCTATTTCAAGCGAGAAAGGTTAAAACAGCCCCCGTAATTCGGTACTGCTGTCGTTTTCTGCATATTGTGCCGAGTATATATAAGGGCGGTATTTTTTTTTTTTTTTACTTAACCCGGCGTTTAGCGACCTTCGCTCATATAGTGACTATACGACGAGCCTACGCGGCTCGCAATAGCGTGTTATTTTGCGCAGGGCACTCGGGGCAGCTTTCACAAAGTATTTTCACGAAGAATTTTGCCCGTAGGTAAACTTATACCCAAAGCTGCAAAACGCTTCGCACAAGTCATAGCAAGTTGCCTCATAATAAGTTGTGGTCACACAGGAGAGACAGTGACGTAAAATATTTTTAACCACTCGTCATTCGGCAACTTACTGTACGGCCGCTTGCTGCCACTTGCGCAAAGGTTGTTTCAACCGTAGATGGTAGGGTGCCCTTTAAAATGCCGTAGAGGAGCCTTTGTAAAGTACCTTTTACAAGCGGCCCCTCCTCTCACCAATGAGCCCACTGAGTCCTGGGCCACCTTCTGGCGTAGATACGCGACTAGAAACATCGCACGCACAATTACATGCACGCCAAGTGACTGTACTGGGTGACAGTAAACTTCCCTTACGCGTTTTAGGCGCGAAAAGTTACAGTCACCATAAACGGTAATTCAGGGGCGGAATAACGGTTCATTCGCCTTCTCTTGCGGCAAAATGGCTATAGTACGTTTCTACGCGGTGCTTCGCGATTTCACCAAAATCGTCATATTCTAAGTGTTAATAGGATCAGTTTTTAATTCAGATTCCTTCACCGCGACATCATTAGCAAGCTTATTGTAGGGGCGCATGGGTATACTAGCTTCTGTACACTTGAGTAAAAAAACTCAACGCTATGGAGTACACGGAGAAGTTGCGGGTTGAGTATGCACTGGCTACATCAGTTGTCTTTCTTTATTCTTCGTATATTACCCCTCGATTCCCCCCTCCGGCGCCTCCCTGTCATGTCCGCAGAATTTTTGAGAATTTTAGTGCTCACAGGTTGGCAGGTATAGTAATGTCACTGCCATTGAGCGCCATATATGCGCAATGTATGCGTGCGCGGTCAGGTAAGAAAAAAATAAGGAAGTACATAAGCGCCTTTATTACACCAATGCAGCTTTTTGCGCGCAAGACGAAGGCGAAGAAGGGGCTGAGACGCACGAGCGCGGACTTACAACATTCTTTTATTTTGAAGCAAGCGACCACATATATAGCAAAATCCGTGACGCATCACGTGTGTCTCAGCCTCTTCTTCGTCCTCGTCTTGTGCGCAAAAAGCTGCATTCATACCCTACCAACATGCCCAAACAGTCACCTTAGCCTTTATTACGTCCACGCAATGGCGTCACCACTTATCATGGTTGTCTTCTGGCGTGACCTGCTTACCTCAGCAGGGAAGAAGCGAGCATATTTCTGGTCAGGAAGTACTTATCGTTTTCTCGGCAGAGTATATCATCAGCCAGAGTAAACTGTCATCCATCCGCTCATAGTGCATACGTGTTTCGTGCCTCAGAGATGCACGCTTTGCTAGGTTTGGTCACGCATGTTCCCCTCCACCGCCGTATAACTTGAAAGGAGCTTTCGCTTTCTCTAAACTCCCTTGAAACGTTCATTGTGAGCGCATAGCGAGTCCAATTTCTGAGATCGTTCGTCGATTCCGGTGCCCGTAGCCCTAATGAGACGCCTCCGCATAGCAACAACAGGATCGTTGCTAATGGATTGTCTTGGCTTGGATACGTTTAGCACGAGGCACCAGACGGCGCCTCGTTTTGTAACATCTTCGTCAAGGTCCATCTAAAGATGTCACGAAGCTTGAAACGAAAAGCGTGCCAAAACCAAGGAGGTTAAAGGAAAACTGTTTTTCTTTAACCTCCTTGGCCAAAACACATCACCAAATATATCAGTTAGTGGTGCACGATAGAAGCGCGACTATGTCAGGGGGGATGGGGGACAAACACTGAAAATAGAAAACATATGCAAAAAAACTTTGAAAATTTCTAATCAGGATGCTGTCGTACGAGTAAATATTCCGTTTCAAGTATTTTTGCTGTGCTAAAACAACCACTGTTATTTTTTCTCAATTTATTAGTTCGTTCTTTGTGACCCCGACCAACCAGTGAATCTGGCGCAAGGCTTGGCAAGGCTGTGCAAGCCAGCCACATTGTCGTGTGGAATGGCGTTGCACACTTGAACGTGGTGGTTTCATCCTAGTCTTTTTTTTCTCTTTTCTTTTTTTACCTTGCGTTTTTGTTCAAAGTGTGGCGTGCGCTCCAATTCCAATTTTTCGTGACCTAGCTCACGGCATTCATTGGGGAAACGTGTGAGTGGTGCAGGTTTTTTCTTATCGTGCAAGTTCACGCTGCTGTATCCTACGCGCTTGTCTCGTCGTGACGATAAATGCGAAACGCTCCGCGAAGAAGCAGTCGCGCTATGTTCGTTTACTCTCCCTAACACAGGCTCTGGGTGTCCGACGGGCAGCAGAATTAGTAAGTCGAACGTTTCCTGAATGATAATGTGGGGCAATGTTGTCTTGTCTGATAACTGTTGCATATGAATAGATGGTGTCGCAAGGAATTACGAATGATACTGCGAAAAGGATCCGCATTTGTTGCTATACATTACGACTGTCTGCTGGCCATAGTATTTTTCGTGCATTCAAACATGTTTTGTTTGGTCAATTATATTGGTTGCATTATTCTAGACGAATAAAAGTGGTGTTGCTTTTGAAACATATGTGGCAGCTGAAGAATAAGGCGGTGGCACATATGCGAGTCATGAAACTAGTTCGTTATTTGCCGAACTTGTGCCCACAACGCAACTAACACTCAAAAACAATGACAGCGGTGAGTATAGGTGGAGATCGTCGAAATCTGATCTGCGGGTCAGGCACGTCGGCTATTTATACATGGCTCAGTGATACATTCCGACGTGATCGCTGGCGATCGCTTAAGTTCTAGAACGCATCACTATTCGCGTCGCGCACACAATCTGATCACACAATGTTCGGTGACAATATACGCAACAAACAGAACCAGTGATCCGACAAACTCCCGTTGCAGAAAGGCGCGTCTCGCGCCGAGCGACAACGCTTAATATTTGTTAGCCGGTGAAAAGTGGTCTCAGTAAAAAAGGTAAGCAAGTACACGTGTAAGTATTGTAACGAAAACTGAGAGCACAAAACCGAGCCCGTGAGCCAAGTAAGCGCACCCCCGTTTAAAAAAAAAAAACAAAGTTAGTTTGTGCATTTTCCTTTATTCAGGTGAAAGTAAAGGAAAGAGACATCTCATAGAGATGACGGCTTATTATTTCCTAAGAAAGAACGAAAGAAGAAAAGAAAGAAAGAAAAATGACAAGTTGATTTAAAGCAAGCACGAATAGATCTTGCCCTCCTTGGAATTGTCCAGAGTTACATCGTTTCTCTTAATCACGTGATGACTTGTGCTGACTAACTATTGAAGTCATGTCCTCGCCAAATCTCCCAACATGAAAAAAAAAGGAAGAAAGAAAGGATTGAGCACATAGCTGTATTGTCCTGTAACGTTAAGAGAGGAGGCCGGGGGCCGCAATTTGGGAGGATTTCTTTCCTTCATTTCGGTTCATTTCTTGTCATCCGTCCTACTGAGTGGCCGATCTCGATGATATAACGCCTTCGTGGGATAGCCAGTGACACAGGACAAGAAGAATAGGAAATAAAGAAAATCGCGAGGAAATACAGAACCTGCGTTTTTCTTTCTTTCCTTTTTTTTCTCTGTCTCTCTCTGTTTGTTTAGGGGCGTGGAAAGGGGGGAGGGGGTCGATTTTGGGAGCCTGTGGATAGCACACGCGACGCATGCGTCGAAAAAGCTTATAGCACCTATAGGAACAGCGTCCCTGAATTCTTCACACGGACTTTTTTTTTCCTGAAACGGTATATTATGGCAAAAAAAAAATTAAAATAAAAGTAATTGATGGTCCCGTAGCACAGCGATACACCAAGAGCATAACAAGTTGTCCAGCATCTAACCCGTGCCAATGCGACCCAAGCATACAAATTAGAAGACGGTGCAGCAGCAGTTTCATTTCCTACTTCGAGCTTTAAGAAACACTGAACCACGCGTGACCTCGTCCGCGTCGTCTAATCACATTTCTCTGCCTTACAATAGCAGGTGATCCCATCGCTTTGCGCTTCATGAATAAATCTACAGTAATGAAGGCCACTCGCTGGGAAGTTCCTCGAATAGGAGGTTTAGTGGAGCGAATGCAGCTATAGCTACAGCGACGGTGGGCGCAGAATAACCGCTGAAAAATGTTCGCTTAAAGAAAGGCTGGTGGCTAATTGCTTCCGCCATGCGTATATAAATTTTCTTTCTGCAGGTGCGGTGCTTAAACTCGAGTGGGAGTTTCGGCTGTGCTCGATAATACTTCGCTATTGCCACTTTCCTTGCCGTATTCTTTTTTAAGCTATTTTCTCTTGGTGCCATATGCTTTGGTTCCAGCGCCCTGTGTCATTTACGGTAGTCTGAAAAACGACGTGATTAATCCATGAAAATAGGTTGCAAGGGGCTGTAGCATATGCGGTAATAATATAATGCAGTACACCATTAACTTTTTTTTTTGTACAGAGGTATTTTTAAAGTGTCTGTACGTTTTCTCTATCTCTTTGCGTATCCGTAGTTTTAGCCTGCCTTTCCCCTCAGCGTGCCGTAAATGGAATTCGCGCTTGCTAGCGGTAAAACACCGCAGTTCTGAGCAATAAAGACAAACAAGGCATTTGTACTGAAATTTTTGACAGCGCGTTTATTGTTCCTCTGCTTACTCAGTGGAGCTCGAAACGGACGAATGCTTCGACACTTTTAGCACTTTCATTGTAGCTTGCTCGAAAGACGTTTATTGGAGAATATAATTGGGGGGCATGCGCAAGAGCACTGGAATTTCTTCCTTTCTTTCTTTCTTCCTTTCTTTCTTATGTTTTTCCCATTTGCCGCCTGGTCTACTGAGAGAACAGCCACATGTGATTTAAAAGCACGCAGTGGTCTTGTTCCCGGCTCTCAATTTCAAGTGTGGTCTGTCGCATTAAGTGTCTTCTGCACCATGCATTATGAAAGCCGAGGCTCGCGTCAGCCAGCCGTGGCATCGCACATAAAAACGTTAGCACGGCAGTAATGGTTCTGGGCTTGACTGGCACATTTGCTGATAGGGCACTTGTTTTCGTGATTGGCCAGCGAATGGGCAACCGCCAGTCAAGCGCCGTTCTTTACGTGCGAACACCTCTGCGATTTCGTCTCCTGATTGTTTAACACCTGTTAGAGCTTTCGTACGAGCGCTCGCTTTTAGTGACGCAGAATGGGAGTTTTTGGGTGGGCACAAAGAACAGAGCAAGCGGTCTAAGTAAAAGCTCGTCTTCAGAAAAATTATCGGAAGTACATTTCGTAACGTACTTGAGCGCAGTTAGAGCTAGTATGTACAGAGACGTGCTTATGAAACAAGGTCAAGGAACGAAAGAGCGCTGCGATAAAGGGGGGGGGGGGGGGGGAGGGCAGGATAAAGCGACACACACGAGAAGAATACGCACGCCAGGCACCAACATAGCACACACGGTCAAAGCTGTTTACGAAGCTTTCATAAACTCCTCGCTGTCAAAGCATATTCTCTCGCTAAAACAAAGAGGGAGATCGGAGTTTACAGTTATGGTCGCTGGTCGCCAGAAATTTCGAAAGGTCTTCTCTGTGGTAGTGTTTCAGTTTTATTGCTCTTATCTTTGTATTAACTTTTGGAGGCAGCCTTGGGTAATAAAAAAAATCTGAGCTTTTTAAGCTGCATAAGGTACAGAGTTATAGTTATAGCGGACAATTATAAGTTGTGGGCTAAGACGCTAATGTCGAATAAAAAAGCTCTGAAAGCTAAGCTGCGCATCGACCTTCTTTATCCACAATGATCACTTCGCACTCACTTTGCTCTAGCTAAAGTTTAAACGGACGCGCTGAAATGTCTATCTTGTTACTTTGGATGCGAGACAGCACGTGCACGTTTAAATTGAATAGAAAACACGAAAAATTAAAGGCGCATGAAATCACTTCCACGCATCGCCGTCGCCTTGAACTTGCATATATCGGAAACTTTCTGTTTAGGCGGCACACACACACACACACACGCAGAGAAAAAGAGAGATAGAGAGAGAGAGAGAGTGAGAGAGAAAGCCCTTTATTGAAAAAGCAGAGTGATTAGCCAGCGTATTTCCGCCCACATGCTACTCTGCGGGAAATGGGACGAAGCAGCAGAAAGCCACTAGAAGAAAGTGTTCACAAAAAAAAAGTATACAAAGCTGCTCGTCTTGGTATACATATTACCCTCTGCAGAATAAGTGTCTGAGGCAATGAAGGTAGGCATTCTGGTTAAATCTTGAAGGTTATGGCAAAATAAAATAACATCGCAGGCTTTATGACGCGACGTGTTTGGATCATAGTTTAGAGTCCAAACCTCTTAATATTAATTACATAAGAACAAGTCCAGGGCTTTTCACTGTTTTGATGGGCAAGGCCGAGGACGCAGAGCTCTCTCTCTCTCTCTCTCTCTCTTCATATATATATATAGCTGGAGGGAAGGGAGAAATAGAGTAGAAAGAAAGGAGAGAAAGAAGGGGTGGAAGAGAGACGCACACGAACAACACTACGAAGTTAAAGGCGCTCGGACACGCCAGACGTTCTCAGGAAGCACAAAAGTGTCTTCACTACGTTCTGGGCCGACGATCGGTGGGGACAGTGTTCTAGCATGTTAATGTCCAACGAGCCCACGATGCGTCCAGGGAGTTACAACTCCCGGTCCCAACGTGGGAGTAGCCCGCTCTATGGGACCTTGCGCCCCGTAGCTCGCAGGACCTTTCTATAAAGTTACTCCATCCATCCATGTCGAGGGACCTTGGTCGAGCTTTTCCATGTTATATTTGATATCGATGTCGCTCGTCTCTGTAAGCTGACTGGACATGCTGACGTAGAGGTTTCTCGCGTTTTCGTCGAGTGTCCAAGGTAATGTACTGAAAGAGGCATTTCTGGAGCTACACCCAAGCACACAAGGGCCGACAAGTGCTCTCTGACACGGGGTAATGTGCTGCCGTTAAACAGCGGCCACCAAGCCAGCGGCTAGAAATGGGCAGCTCAACTCTACAAAGCCCAACGCTTTCTTTTTGATATTCCGAATTTGATGCCTCAAAGTTATGATTTAAGCGTTGTAAACTTTACGCAAAGCATAAGGCGAAGCATAAATCAAATCATTGGAAATAATACATTAAAGACATTGACAGTACATTCTTTCAAATAAAGCAGGAAATATAGGGTCAAGTTCACATAAGCATGTATGAAGTCAGATTATGAACACGTTCACGATCGATCGTCTCTCAAAGAGAGTGCACAAGGACGGCGTTAACGATCAGAAAGCCACGATGTAAGGTGACAGCATATATTTGCCACAGTGGTCGTAAGTATGCTCTTCACATCTTTCACCCCCGACATTTTTAAACCTTGCTCTTTGATTATTCGCGTTATTATTTTCCCACCAAAGTTTATTTCTACCACATCCGAGCGCTCTACGTTTACAGTTGCCAGTCAGAATGACATTCTAGCTCCTATCAAAAAGAAAAAGAGGACCGACGTGTCTGCGACCGCTGTGGTGGACACCACATGAAACAAGAGGGCAGGCGATTCGGCGCGCGTCGAAAATTCGCCCTTGGTGGCCTCGGGGAAAACCAACCACGTCCCAACACACCAGCGGCGGACCGCGCCACCGAAGGTTCTCGTCATGGCTGGCGGGTAGCAGTCTTCCGGCGCACGCACGCTGGAAGTTGACAGCGCATTGCATTCTGCTCGAACTGCTTCTGCTCGAGGAATGGCGTTTTCCTTTCTCTAAACGAGAAAATCACAACTTTATGACTTCATCCGACGAAAAGCCCAACGAGGCGTTGTACTTTCGTGCGCGGTGGCTATGGTGTTGGGCTTCTGAGCACGAGGTCGCGAGATCGAATCCCGGCCACGGCAGCCGCATTTCGATGGGGGCGAAAACACCCGTGTACTTAGATTTAGGTGCACGTTAAAGGGAAGCTGAAACAATTTTCAAAAAAAAAATGAGTTCTCTGCGGCATTCTACAGTTTTGAGTCCCCTGAACAAGAATATCTCGTTCAAAAAGGGCGGAAACAAGCGCAAGCGGCTGTTTTTTTTATGAAAACGCGCACCAGCGCCTCAGGGTATCGCGCGAACGCCGCCGTTGCCCGTGATTGGTCGGAGCCGCTGTGACGTCAATGGCGGCAGTCGCCGGTGGGCGCCGCCGTTTCAGAGCGTAGCACGTTGTTCTGTTCTGGCTTCATAGCTGAGTTGTAAGCATTATGGAACGTTCTCGCTGTCTCGGACAGCTTGTATTTTCGCCGTACATGTTCGAACCGACAGCCGATACCGAAAACGATGGCGGCAACGGCGGCAACGACGATGTTGAGTGTGCCAAAAGCGAGAGCGATGTGTGCACCTTCTCGCACGTTGGAAATCTTAGCTGTTGCGTATGCTTTTTTTTTTTTCATGTAGCTGCACGTTCCAATCACGGGAGAAAAATTGCGCTAAAGTGTCACTGGGAACTTGCTGCTGGAAGAATGCCGAAGCACTAACTTCTCATTAGATTGTAAACACGGGTACAATTCCGCGATGTCAAGCACCTTGCCGCTGCTCGTCTAAAGTCCCGTGGTTTTCTGAGCGTTGATACACGATCGCGAACATAAGTGCCGCGTTTCAAAGCGCGCACATGCAGTGCTGCTAGGTACAGTCATGGAAGTTGCTTATCATACACATCCAGATCGAGATGGCCAGGGGGATTATATGTGCAATATTCAGAATATGGTTCGACGACTTTGCGATTGTGGCTCGATCAAGAATCGGTATGCGCACTCCGTGCTAGTGTTGACATAAAGATATTAGGCAGTTTTAGCACCACCGTGTGGTAAACATGATAACTGCAGCCGTACGTCGAATTTCACTAGGCAAGCCTATACTCCATTTCACACCTCAGGTGCAACGCTGTGGAAGCTACGCACGAAGTCCGGTTACCTAAATTTATTACTGCGCGCGTTTCCGTCTATGGTTCGCAGCGTGCCAGCGGCGTTTGCTTGCGCGAGCATGCACGTGAAGCTGCCGCGACGGGCTGCAATTAAATAATGCCGAAAAGAAAATTGATTTAAAAGAACGTGTTAGCAGCCGTATAAGTACACGGATTGTTTCTATGGGTAAATTCTTTTTTTTTCATTCAGAACTGAGCTTATATATGAAACGTTTTCTCAAAAATCGGGTCAAGAAACACCGAACTTTTTCTAAGTGTGAACGCAGCCACTGCAAGAAGTATCTCAAGCCTCCACAGCGTTGCACCTGATGTATGAAACGAAGTATAGCAACGCTAGCAACAACGCGTTTCCGCATTTGTCGTAAGGCTATCCGGCTATCGCGGAAATGGTCCGAGCACAGCACAGTTGATTTCGTCGGCACGAACTTATCTCTCCTCATCGCACTGCGCTGCAAGCTTCTTGTCCTTCGGGAACCTGTGAAACACCGCGCAGCCGAATGCTGCACAGAACGAGGGCATGTTGGGCGCCCTTAGCTGTAGGCACTCACACAGCACAGAAGCAAAGAACAGTTTACGAAAATCGCAAAACAAACGTGAGCGGCGGCGGCGGCAAATCTATCGTAGCGTCGTTCAGTAAAGCGCAGGACGGAAAGAGGCATGCCAGCACATGCCAGCACGCCGGTCCGGCAGCTCGGTCTCCGCCAGTGACGTCACTCTCGCCGGTTCTCTCCTGTGGCAACCACCTCACCCGGCGCTCCGGGAAGCGATGGGGGCGTGTCCGCGGGCGTGATTTAGAAAGCGATTTCCGCCCCTTATATTAATAAAACGAAGAAAAAAATTTCGAAACCGTAAATTATTAGGTCTGTTCTTCCCAATCCCAGCAATTCATGGAAATTGAAAACCGTTTCAGCTTCCCTTTAAAGAACCCCAGGTGGTCCAAATTTCCGGAGTCCTTCACTACGGTGTGCCTCATAACCAGAAAGTGGTTTTGGCACGTAAAACACCATAATTTAATTTTTTTCTTTCGTGCGCGGGCTACATGGCTCGTCAATTGAAGAGCACCTTTACCATGTCTAGCTCAAAGCATAATGTGGAACATATTCAGAAACACTTCCAGTTGTGTGTATCACGTTCTGATACTTCTGCGATAGTGCAAGGCCGTTTTCTTTCTTCGCTTTTACCCGCCGTGGTTGCTCAGTGGCTATGGTGTTAGGCTGCTGAGCACGAGGTCGCGGGTTCGTATCCCGGCCACGGCGGCCGCATTTCGATGGGGGCGAAATGCGAAAACACCCGTGTACTTAGATTTAGGTGCACGTTAAAGAACCCCAGGTGGTCAAAATTTCCGGAGTCCTCCACTACGGCGTGCCTCATAATCAGAAAGTGGTTTTGGCACGTAAAACCCCATATATTATTAAATTCTTCGCTTTTTTTTTCCTTTCCTAAACATGAACCCACAACGAAATAAGTTAAGGTGTGCGCAACCTTTAGAACAGCGAACACAGTCTGCGAGGCTGTGAAATCATTAAAAACCTTAGGATAGAGAACTGGAGCAACTTGACACAACCCCACAGCGAAATTTTATTGGACGCGAGAGCGCTGTGCTTCGACCTGCGTCAGCCATACGGTTTCATGCAATTACTAGAGGGAACTATGGCCCTAGTGTCTGCGGGAGCTGCAAGCATGGCATTTGAAACAGCGTGGGACTGATAGGTAGTACATGGATTTGCCTAAACTTCGTCCTTCTGGCTTTAAATGGCTTCGTAGCTTTGCAAAGTGATAATTGTTAAGAAAGTACTGCGTCATAAATAATTAAATAAACGGTATCAAAACTGTCCGATGGCAGGATTCGAACACAGGAGCTATAAGCACGGAGCCCCGATATTGAAGCCATTAAGCCACGGACGCATAGACAAGCGGAGCCACTGCAATTCGAAGCGACTATGCGTGTTTAGACAGTTTTATTGCCCTCTGCATTAAAAAGAAATATAAATGACTCTGAAATTTAGGCCAATTTAGGCCCAGATAAAGCGCCACAAGCACGTGTGAAGCGCCAAGCATATATATTAGACAAATTCATGTACTACCTATAATTCCCATGGTGGCTGATTGATCGTATCGCCAGAGTTCCCATCTAGTAATTGTAGGAAACGCTATGGCGTCAGCGCCATCTATACCGTTCGTAGCGCTGGTACGAGATTGCTCGGTTTCTGAACGTACGCTGCCGAACAAGCCAATCCGGCAAATATCACGGCCTCAGTGGTGAATTATATTATACAGATACACGCACAACCTGTTGGCACCGCCGTAACGTGACTGGCTAACAGGTGATAACGCTCCCTTCCTGTATAGGTCGGCCAACTGATAATCTAAAGCTACGCGAAGCAAGAAGATCGAGTAGCCGGTAGACGTGCCTCGACAAGCGCTTTGTAGCGCTTGTTCGAAGAGTGACAGAACCAATATGTCCCAAAGTAAATTCTGGGGCCACGTGCCAATACCGCGATATTATTACGAGGCACTCGTAGTAAGAGGCTTTGGATTAATTTTGACCACCTGGGGTTTTTAACCTACACTCCACGGGCGTTTTTGCGTATCGTCCCCATTGAAATGCGGCCGCCGCGGCTGCTATTTCATCCCGCGGCATTGGCTTCACAGCGCAACACCCTAGCCGCTATAGGCGACCATTGCGGGTGCCAGTATGCCTTATACAGGCTGCCTTTCCAAAAGAAGGTGCTGTCGAACACCGGATCCCAGTGTATAATGAGTGCTGTGGTATGTGTACATCTTCAGATTTGCGCACCGCTTGCCCGAAACAAGGAAAAGCAGTGAGATATCCGCAGGACGTGCACTGTTCTCATTTCCCGTGAGGGCTGCGCAAAACTCACGATGAGTGTGGGGGTAACGCAGTGTTCGTAATGTCGCAATCGACCAGCGAAGGAACAGGGGCACAAGAAAACAATCAGTGATGGTTTAGCGGTAAATGTGAGCTAAATGCATTCTCATTACGTAGCACCTCCTTGAGGTCCCAGTATGTGACTTAAACCGCGTTCACCACATTGCAGTGTTGTTCAGGAGCTCACTTGACACGCGTCCTCCCTATTCGGGGAGCGAAGTGCAACTGACAGTTGTCCGGAGCAGACCACGCGGTCAGTTGCAATATATATATATATTGTGGAACGATAGGAAACCGAGAGGCCTGACAAGTAATCTTCCCTATGCTGACCTTAGTGTCATTGGTTGTTGACTTCTTTTACGATCGGCCAGCGCGGCTGCTCACCTTCTAGCCTCTGCTGTCCTGCTGCGACGAATCACTTCGTGAAGCCAACATTGCGCTCCCTTCGGACAGGCGTGCGGCGCCCGCAGCACGAGACACGTTTGGCGGACCGAGTATTGTTTGTTTGTTCACTGTCGCCTTCGCCGACCAGTGGAAGCAAGAAAACTCCTGGAAAAGGGTTTCTAAGGCTTTTCCTCACGGACTCCGGTTACCGCCACGTTCGTTTGACAGACGCTCCAGCTAAGTGCTGTGTCATCCCAGGAATCAAGACGCACCAGTTTGAGTCAAGCGTGTCAATCCCTGTCTACGAAGCTCCCTTCATTTGTGTGTGTTCAGTAAACTAAGGTGCGGGAGTGATTGTGTGAACCCTCGCCCTCAACGCGGGTCCTTCGACGACTTCGGACGCTCCGATTGGACGAAGGTGGCACGGCAGATTTTGTTGGCCTAGGGATCTAGGCAGTACAGAGGAGGTTTAAGCGAACTTTTTCGGCTCCTCGGTGTGCTTTTTGGCGCTGAGCCTGCAGAAAATAGGGACTGCAGAAGGACTGCAGAAAATAGCGTCAACCTTTCCTTTTGCCTTCAAGAACCACTTCTCTCCCTCTCCGTGTGCTTCAATTGAGTCATGCTAGACTGATGACATGTAACGTCCTCCACTCATCAGGCAGATATTGTAAATAAGTCCAGTACTTCTCGCTATGGATGTGAACACGTTCCTCCCTTCAACAACGTCGTTAGCGTGGATGAGTCGGACGACGGCATGGACCAGTTACCCCTTTGGACATGAACGACCCCAACTCTTACACTTATGGTATATTTGCACGGTGTCCCACGTAATATTGCCACACCTTAAAAACGTGCAAATGCCACGTAGTTGAAGGTAATGTTGTTTTCCGTCGCTTGGAGATACTCAGATTGTCTTTTCCATTCCGCCGAATTACATAATTAGTCTTAATTAAATATTAGACTTCTCAAATATTATAATGAGATAAAAAGTGCCAATTAGAATATTGTAGAGCAACATGAAAAACTCCCGATACAGCTTTCTGTTGCTCAGCACGTGTTACATAAAAGTGTTTTTCCGAGCGTGAAAGAGGCCCGCGAGTACACGCATAATTGCCGCGCCACTGGACACTCGAGGCACTTCGAGCGTATTCGCGGGCTCCTTTCACGCTCGAAAAAACACTTTTATATGGCCCGTATTGAGCAACAGAAAGCTGTATCGGGAGTTTTTCATGTTGCTCTACAATTTTCTAATTGGCACTCTTTATCTAATTATAATATTTGAGTTGATTAATTAACTAAGACTACTTATGTAACTACGCGAAATAAAAAAAAATAATCTGAGCATCCCCAAGGGACGGCAAAACAATATTATCTTACTTTCTGTCCAACTACGTAACATTTGCATATTTTTAATTTGCGTAAAGTTACGTGGGGCACCCTGTATATAGGGTGTTTCGGCGAACACTATTAAAGGGGGCCCGTGGCAGGTAGCATAATTCTAGTTCATGAGGTGGTCTACTCGAAGTGGCGGACACTACTTGCACAAAAAACTGAAATGCGTAATGAATTAATTAACAAAAATTCACTAATTAAGTTTTATATTGCAATTTACAAATTCTAGCCGTGGAGTTCGCAAGGCGGATCCATTTGCAACGATTTCTCGGGCTGACACCAGCTTAGATATAATAATTCCCGAATTTTGCAGAAAACAGCATTGGCGTTCCAGTTACTTTTGGGCTGGAATGCATAAAACTGCGTTTTGTTAAAAAAATAAAGTAACTGGAACGCCAATACATTTCTCCGCAAAGTTCGGGAATCAATATCTCGCAACTGGTGTCATCCTGAGAATTCTCATCCTGAGAACTCCACGGCTAGAATTTGTAAATTGCAATATGGGCCATAGGGTAAATAGTTACAAAAAGTTAATTAATGAATTTTAGTTAATTAGTCGATCATGCATTTCAATTATTTTTGTGCATGTCCGCCTCTTCAAGAAGAGCAGTTCATGAACCATAATTGTGATATCTGCCACAGGCAACCTTTAAAAACGTTTGGAAGTGTTCGCTGGAATACCTTTTATACAGGGTGTTTCAGGTAACTGTAGCCGCAGCTTGAAAATATGCCGATGCACTCTAACACGGCGCGACCGAATGCATGTTGCTCACTTCTGTATGTAGCGTGTCACGCTATATTTTGTATTTTGCTTAGTCAGATAATTAGTCAAGGTTAATTAACTAACTTCTGATACAACGAAGCTAGGGAAAAAATTCAAATTAGAAAGCTGCAGAGTGGTTTGCAAAACGTCCGATTAAACAATTTCTGTCTTTCTATCTTTAAGTGTTTTTCAGCTTACTGTGGATGCCCGCGAAATAAATAAAAGAGCACCGCGTGACATGCCCGCTTGCGCGTCGTGATTGCACTGCTCCCAAGCGTTCCGCGCACAAACGAACATATATGATTTAGCCGGGTGCGCTGCCGCTGCGTCTGCTTAGCGCTGTCGCGAACCACCGCGAGGGAAGCACATCGCTGGCGTAAATCACACAGCCAACGCCTGCGTCACTGCCCTGTCGCCTTTTTACTTTTGGCCTTCTCATCGATGAAACTTTTTCACCACCACCACCACACCCTGCTTGGTGCTACGTTCGTTTGTGCGAGAAATGTTTGGAAGCGCTGCAATCATGACGCGCAAGCGGGTATGTCACGTCGTTTTTTTTTTTTTTTCGCGGGCATCTTCAGTTAGCTGAGAAGCACCAATACTAATTGGTAGAATGACAGAAACTGTTTATTCGGGTTTTGCAAACCTAACTGCAACTTCCTAATTAGATTTTTTTCCTAGCTTCGTTGCTTCAGAAGTTAGTTAATTAGTCTTGAATAATTATCAAACTAAGCAAAATACAAAAAAAAACGTGACACATTACACAGAAAAGTGAGCAACATGCATTTGGTCGCGCCGTCTTCGAATACATCGGCATATATTTAAACTCTGGCTAAAGTTAGCTGAAACACCCTGTATATTAATGAGAAGAAAGAAAACCTGGCTAGCACTCTCAGGGCTAAGTTCTAGTAGAGCGACATAAATACCCCAGAAAGTGTATGGGAAACTGCGCCACGGTAGCCCAATTGGTAAGAGCATCGCATGCGTAATGCGAAGACGTGGGTTCCTGTATCACCTGCGGCCATTTGTTTTTTTCGTGCACTGTCATTTCCGTTTGTCACTTTTTTTATTTCAACCAGGAACAAGTAATTTCTTCCATGCTGTAATTTCCTCCATGCAAGTATCAGAAAAGCGCAGTGCCGAGCAAGACGGGCGCTGCGGCGACGGCCACTTTGAGGTGACGCCAGTGTAGAGCGCCGTCGTCTGTTCACCGAAGACGCAGCCGATACCATATATGGAAACAAAGCGCTGCATGAGCAAAGGTCTATCTGCGTCGGCTGCTGTGAATCGCGCCTCCCCGCCTCACCCATGCGCTGCCCCTCGCGATCTCCCGATTAGCGAGGCAGTCGCGCCACAATTCGTTCCGTTTGCAACGTGCCGCACAAGACAGATTGTCCGTGCCAGCCGATATATCGTGAAAGGGAAAAGAGCTGCGCCCAAGTTTCGCATTCGGGAGCATCGTAATCGCCAGTGAACTTTTTTCCCGTCGCGGTGTAGTCCCTGTGGATATGGCGCTGCGCTCGAAGTTGCGGGTGTGATCAAAGCCACTGCGGCCGCATTTCAATGGGGGCGAAATCCTTGTGCACTTAGATTTAGGTGCACCTTAAAGAGCCCCAAATAGTCCATGAGGATGGCGATATGGGCTTGCTGGTAGGTCATCATGGAATGGTGCCTGGATATCCCAGAAAAACACAGACACAAGAAGATATGAACGGACGAAGACAAGCGCTATCAACAACGAAATTTTACTTACATGATCGGTCGTACTTACAGACACAAAAAACCACGTGCACAACGACACCAACCTCGAAGATACGTACATGACGGCTTGAAAACAATCTAAAACCAGTGCAATAAAAAAAAACACCGAGAAAACCTAAATCATACATTGCTAATACCGTCAGCTTTCATGGCATGCGCAAATAATCCAGTTCTCTCGCGGACAATGATAATGACGGTTTGCTGATATATTGGTCGGCGACCGAGAGGATTTGATCAGTTTCTATTATTTATCTTATACACTCGCGCGTGTCCCTGTCTGTCATAGCGGTGTCATTTAAAAGAGGGCTACATGTACACGTTCTGCAATAAAACGGAAGAAAACCTTTATTTGATACACTTTGTATTTTGTTTCGGTGCTCTCTTAAGCGCTCACTGATGCATCTTCCAGTTAGGCCTATGTAGCATTTACCGTAAGACAGCGGGATACGATAGGCCACCCCTGTGACGCATCCGATGAACTGACCTTTGTGTTTCTTATCACACACCAGCTTTTTGTCCTCATTGGGTTAGTGGTTTTACGCAAGGTACTTAGATTATTTGGAGCAAAAAAAAAGCAACCCGCAGGTTACCTGGACTTCCTATCTTTTTCGGGCTATGCGATACCTGGTGTATGTACGGAATCACGGCGAATTGTGCCTTGTCACGGCCGCTAGCGCTCGCATTCTCAGGGGGGCGTTTTCTCGGATGTTCCTGTTTGAGCAGCCTTTCCACCACCGGCACTGACATATGGTTAGCATGCCCAGCCTCCTTAAGATGAGCAGACTGCTGCTTGAAACTGTTTTTCATTAGGTGTGGGCATAATCATTTAAGGGCGCTTTTGGAACAAATGTTAGTTATGCCCCTTTTCACCAACTTAGAATGGGCTGTATGAAACTGGATAAGGGGTTTGTTAGGTCGTGGGTTGTAGGCCCAGCAAGTCCTACTATCAGCATATATTAACTGAACGTGAAGAAATGGAAACGTATTGTCGACAGGCACTTCAGAAGTCATGTCAAGAGGTGTTAAACACTCGGGAAAAATCGTAACGACATCGGGACATTTTTCTTGGAAACCATTACTATGGCAATCCAGAAACGCTAAAAAATCGTCGACAAATGTGAGAGCTCCCTGAAAATTGTTATTCCCGTGAGGTGTTCATACATGTGCCTATCTAATTGTGCTAAATATAGGTTGCTAAGGTTGGGAGCCGGGCACGTCCATATGCAAATGCCTTTCTTCTGCTGATGCGGTTGGTTGTTCAACAAGGCAAAAGTTGAGGACAGGTAAAAACTCAATAATTCTAAAAAACTCTTCTACTGAAACACCTGCCTCCTGTGTAAACCTTATGGCGCCATACTTGTCAATGCAATACTCGACACATTGAAGGAGGTCATTTTGCAGGATAGAATAATACAATTCTTTGACATCAGCTGAGAAAGCCTTGAAGTCCTTTTTGGAGTTACACCTGACAAAATCAAAGACTTCTTCAGGCCATTTTACGAAAAACGGGTCATCAATCTCTAGAACGTTCAGCTTTGAAAGCAGGTACAGGGCAGCTTGCTTCTGCCATGTGCCCCTTCCAGAAATTATAACCTGGAAAGGAACATTCTCCTTGTGCGTCTTAGCATCAGAAAATACATCTAGGAGCTTCCTATCTGAACTTAGTACACTTTTTCTTAGCTTATCGAGATTCAACTTCCTGCAACTTTCACTTGCTCCCGGTGCTGCTTTCGTAGGTGACACATCCTTGCGCTCATTGAGCACTGCAGAAATTGCTTGAACGGCTTTTTCGGAGAAATATTTATAGAAAAAGAACGGCAAAGCCGCCTTCTTTCTCGGCTGGTATGACACACAATGAATTACTCTTCAGATGAGACTATACGCGTTTTAAAGGCAACTTAGAAGGTTGGAGCTTACATCGTAACCGGGCATCCAAACCTTCCGACTTCATCCTCACACCGTCTTCATCCGGAGCTCTTTTGGACACTTCACGTACGACGCTCAGAAGCTCCCAGCTAGTTAGCGCTTGTTTTCGTGTGTTCGTTGCTTCTTGCGTCCGTATTTTGCTGCGCTATCCAGACACCATCCCAAATAGTCATCCTTTGTCCCCCACTACGGCGTGCCCCATGATCGTGGTTTTGGCACGTGAAACTCCAAAATTTAATTGAGAGAACGTGTGTATGGGGGGGGGAGGAGGGGGGGGGGGGCGGGGGTGCGTGTCTGACGATTCGCTCGACAACTGTGCCATGAGCTCTACTGCTTGTCCTCCTCACCTTTATTACTGAACTCCTGTGTCAACACCTGGTCGTTGAAATGCTTGTAATTCAATATAAGCCCGATGGCCACATGAATGCGCGAACAATACGCATATAAATAATACCCCGCAACAGGGGCACTTGAGGCATCAATATTTAATTATTTGGGTGTTGCGCTGCTAAGAACGAGGTCGCGGGATCAAATCGCGGCCGCGGCGGCCTCATTTCGATGGGAGCGAAAAGCAAAAAAGGCCAGCGTATACCGTGCATTGGCCATCGTGGCCGGTATTTGATGCCGCGACCTTGGGCTTATAAGCAGCGCAATGCCCTAGACGCTATAGGTCACCATTGCGGGTGCCAGTATGCCTTATAGAGGCTGCCTTTACAGAATAAGGCGCTGTTGTCAAACACCGGAGCGCACCGTATAATGAGTGCTGTAGTATGTGTACATCTTGAGATTGGCGCAGCGCTTGCAGGCGACAAGGAAAAGCAGTGAAATAACCGCATGACGTGCACTGTTCTCGTTTCCTGTGAGAGCTGCGCAAATCTCACGATGAGTGTGAAGGTAACGCAGTGTTCTTAGTCATGTAACTGACAAGCGAAGGCCTAGAACTCCAGGTGGTCCAAATTAATCCGAAGTCCTCCAACCCGGCGTGCGCCCTATGATAAGATCGTGGTTTTGGCACCCTAAAGGCCAAAATTTAATCAATATTTAAGTGTAGCGCTATGTTGACATGTGGTTACGATCGCCTGTGCAGCGTCGTTTCTTTGGCTTGCCTTGTATGGCTCTGTGCAGAGCAATCTCAGTACTGCAGGCTGCGCCCAGCTGCGTAAGCGGCGCCCGACGCTTCTGTTGGCCTTCAGCCTATCCACATGAGTTCCAAATTAACTAAGCGCACTTTGACCGAACCGGAACAAACATAGTTGATTGTTTCTCCTGTCCGATGGCCCCCGTGGAATGCAACAAAACATAGATTATGTTCGCACCAAAGGCAGTTTTGTCAGCTACTCTTTCAGCATGACGCTGCAAGCCGAGACAGCGCGGGCTCCTGCGCGATACCGATAAGCGAGCTGTCAGAACGCAACTACCACGCATCAACGCCAGACGCCAGCATCGCTTTGATGATGGCACCAGACCTGGAAGAAAGTCTGGTTTGTTCATTTTCTCGTCGCTTGAGCCCGCTCTTGTCATCCGGCACGAGCAGGGCACTACCTTAACACCACAGTGGAATGTTTCACTTTCCCACGCTTTCAATTCAACGCGGAAAGACAGTGCGATATGTAACACGGTACAAGAAGCTTAATTTGGGGTTTTCGACGCCACTCTAATTTTTTATTTATATTTAACCAAATGTTGATATTTATAATGACGGGTATTTTAGGCAGCTAATTGATTAGCTTGAATGAAAAAGGAAAAAAAAGATATACCCTGACTTGCCAAGTGCGGCTCCGAACAATGTGACAATCGTATACTGATATGTTTCGTTATTGTCAAGCCTGTGGTTATTTATAAGGCACGAGAACTTCAGTGCACGGAAGCTTTTTGCCTGGCGCCTCCATTGGAATTTGTCAGCCCCGTCCGGGAACCGAGCCCGCTATGCTTGGTGCTCTGAAGCAGAACGCCGCCCTCTGTTTCCACCTAAGTGGGGCTATTAAATGAAATATGTACGCGCTGTTGGCAATGTCAATTCAAGCTGTATTTCATTGCCTGACGTATATCATCCGTACAATGTGCGGATGGCAAATAACCGGTCCACTTATGATCGCCTCTCACTGGCAACGCAGTGAGAAACACAGCTTACCACTATCCACTTAATTTTTTTTTTTTATTTAGAGATGCTAATGGTACGTTTGACTGGTTGCCTTCGGGCGTTCTCGCGGGCCAGGTTACATTCGTCTCATCGAAATCGAGCCCTCAGAACCAGAGCCCTAGCCGGGGCGGGGGGGGGGGGGGGGGCTATTAGGCTCCACCCTCTCACCCCCACCTCCTCGAAATTTGTTCGTGCTGTCATGCACCGCCGACCAAAACAGCTCCCGGTGCCGGAAATCATTCTGGATTTTGTCTAGCATGTCTTTTTCACGCTCGAAAAGACATTTCGGCGCGAACATGGCGAACTCGCGCTGGATTTCGGGGCAGCGCCCATGCACCTGGACTCACATAACGCAAGGAGCCCCATCCGCAGAATGTTTCAAGGTTTTTTTATGGCGAGCAGGCTCGTCGCGGCATCTCGCGGAGGCCGTGGAATCTACGGAGCGCATGGATTTCAATTTCGAAACTTTATGGGTATAAAGTTCTCATAAACTTCTGGTGCGAAAGGTGCGCTGACATTTCCAAAGTCGTGCTTTACATTTTCAATTCCGAAACTTTGTGGGTTTGATGTTCCTATAAACATTTGACGCCAAAGATGCATTGACTTTTCTAAACTCGTACATCGGACCATACCATGAGACAAGCCAAATCAACACACTATCAGAGAAGTTGACAAAGCACGCAACGAACTCCGGTGAAAATAAGTAATTTAATTAATTAATTAGTAAACGAAGCGTTGTGGTGGTTCATCTGTGCCGTCATGTCACAGAAAAGAATATCAACATTTTTCAACATCGACCACCGTGCGGCGCACTTCGGTTCGCGTTCGTTTTTCTTTGGCTGAGTGGATTTTTGTCTGCCCGAGTTTTGGGCTCTTTCTGGCCAGCAGACGAGAAAAAGAAACAATGGTCGCTCACCGCCATCACTGTGGGGACTCGACGGATTGCAACGCGTTCGCTTGAGAGCATCACCTTCACTTCGATGTTATCGCAACCTCTCCAGAAAGTATTTTGTCTCGCCGGTGTAGGATACCGAGCATATGCGTATGGATCTCTGGACCGAGCGTCTCACGTTTTTTCGATATTCCTTCGGTAGCCACATAAGGCGCCCAAAGTAGGCATTCGATTCTTGCCAAGATGCTTTTCTTTGCGTTTTTTTTTTCTTTTCTGTGCCCCCTCTCCACAAAACAAAAAAAGACATAGTTGCGGTGCAACCAATTGTCGCATGGTGAACGTTCCATTTTGTTACTTCTTCTTTTGCGGTAAGTAATGGGCCACGGGGCTCTTCAGCTGCCAGATACTCTTATTATACTATTGCGATAGCCATTAAATGGACACACGAGGCGCACCAGGGAGAAGAGGAAGGGGGGGGGCGCTTAGGATTCTGTGATCTCTAAATCTGTGATTGCGCAACATGTTTATTTGCTTCGTTTGTCGCATAATATACAGTGACTGGTGCTTAGGTACGTGGATTTATTGAAGACTTGTACGTACACTTAAATATCTTGTTGCGAGGTTTTGTGTATACATGCAGCGAACTTTGTTTCCAGTGACACTTTTTTGCCCTTTATCAAGCTGTATTTTCGCATCTGTATATTCCATTATATCTTAGCATTTCTAATTTATATTTTGCACAACTCCTGCTTTTTATATGTGCTATTTGTTGCGACTATAATTTCCGTGCAATAAGAATACACGACCGCGGTGAAAGTTGCTCCTGCGCGATACATTGGAATGAAAGACAACGTCACTGATATCTTTCCTTGGCCGTTGCATATGTACAAAAATCTAAACAAGGTTCTTGAATGACAAAGTTTCATTGAAATATTTGTCCTCGACTTGGTCATTTCATGGCCTTGACGTTTTTCATATGAGCGGCATGTACTGCTTTACTGGTTTCGAGCTGATATAGTTCTAAAGGTCGTGTGATATTTTCTTTACTTATTAAGTAGACAAAAATTATGGAAGCATTGATATCAGTTATTTCGGCACAATTTTAGGCACATACGAATATATTCTTTTATAAAAAAATACATATTTTACTTGTCTTGACAGTGCTTAGGGTTCAAGAATTCGTTTGCAGTATCTCTGGCAATGTCAATGCAGTTATTATTCATGTATTTGATACTTCGACAAATTTTATGAGGAGGAGACCGCGCTGCAACGTGAGCCCCCTCCCCCGAACGAAATTTCTGGCTGCGCCACTGCTAGGAACACATTCGCTTACTTCATTAAGAGTGCCGCGCTACAGCTCAGAACGTTAGGAGGCTGTCTCATCTTCCAGCTGGGGGCGTGACCGAAATGCGATCAAATTCTGGTCACATTACTTCTGCGATTTTTGTGGGAGCAGCTGAACGTTCGGCTCTGGCATGCTTTCTTTGGCTCCAGCGTCGAGAGGCATCCGCACAGGTGGAAACTGTCGTAGTGCGGTATGAACCAAACAACTCTATCATAAGTGTACGTGGAGTGCATGAGTCGTATCCTGGCTTAGAGGATTTTATATTTTAACAAGAAAGAAAGGGAGAAAGAGAGAAGGAAGGAAAGACAAATATGATAACTAGACTTCAACAGCGTTAGTTTAAAGACGTGGACCGGCGCGCCCGGTATTCGGTGTGCACTCTCCTTCGAGTACTGTGGTGACGTGAGTGCTTTCTGCCGCAGGACATGCAAGGCGGATGCCGCTGGCCTTCGGCGAGGGCTCACAACAGCTGGCCCAGACGACTCATCAACCCTGCTCGAGGAGCAGGAGCAGGTCGTCAAGGTGCTCCAGTACGGCGCCAAGGTGGCTCTCGACGAGGGCCTCATTGACGCCGACACGGAACGACAGTTCCGGATGTCTGGTGAGTGCAGACTTCCTTTCGGAGTGACTTGGCCGTGCCGTTTCATCTTGCCGAGTGCCTGGCAAACACGCGAAGTGCTCGGGTAAACTTGAGATCCGACGGGCCGCATTTTCTCTTGTTGTCACTCCGGGTGGTTTCCTCGCCGTGCCACTCCAGACGCAGAATTTGAACTGGCTGCGCTCTAATCAGCCCTGCTACGCGTTAGAAAAAGCCTACCTGGTCTAGAAGGAGTCACGTACGACGTATTGTGTAACCTTGGACGTACCGACCGAGCGACTCTCATTACGATGTTTAGTAAAAGCTTGGAGTGCGCATTGTTCCCAGCTGCATGGAAGACTGCCTAAGTAATAGCTATGCAGAAACCTGGTTAACCTGCGAACTTGTTATCCTCGTATCGAGCAGTGAGTCTGATATACTACATCAGCAAGGTGACGGAGAAAATGGTACAGGAGAGGTCACAATGGTGGATTGAAGTCCCAGCACAAACGTACGGCTTTCGTTCGACGTACGACGTACCGACGTACCGCAAGGAAGCCTTCAAAGCTCGATAATTTTCAGCGTAGTTCTGAGCAAACTGCCCAATGTGTGGCCCTCAAAAGCTAATATTTCTTAGGCGGACCATATTTGTCCATATTTGGCATCGGGTATGAACTGGCCTGAAGTACAAGAATTGCTTCATGAAGGTGTTGATGTTACGATACGTTTTGGTAATTTGGCAATGAATAATTACATGAACCTCTCGGCTCAGAAGTCCACTGCATTGCCCTTCACAAGAAAACCAAATGGGGAGGCAGGTCTCAATCTTTGATGAGACTACATGTTGCGCTTATTCGCCAAGCTATTGCCTACTGAATGTCTGTCACGCATAATCTATCTCATACTAATGAACGCCTAGTGACCAGCAAAATAGCCAGAAATCTAAAAAAATGCCTCGGAGTGCCTAGTTCAATGGTGGGCGCTCTTGTCGTAGCTGAAGCGAGGAAACCACTTATCCAGGTTCTTCGAGCGCAAGAAACGCGCCGCCATTTTCTCCGTTTCTCATCGCGACACGGAGATCATCCAATAAAGATCAAACTCGTGCAGAGTTGTGGCAGTGTCTGTTATGTGTTACGAGCGCCCAGAGTTCAGTTCCCCAAGAATGCCATACGATACGGCCAGAGACAAAAATCGCCCTCGTTGGAAGGCTGACGACGCCTCCAGTGATACTGAAGTTCCTGACATAGAAAAGAAGTCTTCCACTCATCCATTGAAGGCGAAATTTCTGACGCTACTGTAGATGAGCCGACTGCCGGGAAACAACGAGTTCATCATCACAGATGCATCAGCGAGAGATGTCAGCTCGATGGCGTCATTTTACATCCCGACATGTGAACTAAGAAAAAGTTACCTATCTCAAAAAACACTATCTATACCAGACGAGCTATTTGGCATTCTACAAGCTGCGACAGTTATGGCCAAAAGTACACGCGCTCAAGTTTGCGTAATCTAGTCTGACTCCGAAGAATCTCTGAAGACACTAATCGAATGCTATTTTCATGGAGGCAGCTCCTCGCTTTACTACGAAATTAAGAAAATATTGACCCTTGCATCTTATTCCGGTAATCAGATTCATTTACTGGGGATCTCAAGCCACATTGGGATAACAGCAAGTAATGTAGCGGACAGAATGGCTGTTGCGGCGCATACTTTAAATGAACTCACACAAGTATTATTTGCTGCATCCGTCACCAAAACAGCACTTCAGGGACTCAGGCGCAAATTACACAAGAGCATGTGGTTTGATGACCGGACCAAATGTTCTTATTTCTACAACATAGACCCTTTGTTACGCTTTTCACCAAACCTCAAGATAGAGCGGGCCTTAGAAACACTCTTACATTATATGCGTCTCGAAGGGACGTAATCACTTCGTCTTCTATATCGTATACGGGGAAGACCCTGCTGTGACTGCGTGTATTGTGGCACCATGAAAGCTACGGTAGAACATTCTTATCGAATGTCCACAATTTGACCAACATCGGGAGATACTTCGTGATTGTCCTAACTCCTTAGATATATATATATCTTATATGTGAAGGAATTGCTTGGTCCATGGTTCTGTCCCTATAAACAAATAAAAGATGTACACGTATTGCGCGATGTTCTTGTAGGTAGTGACCTCTTTAGTTTCTTGTTAATAGTACAATTTGAGTGACGTAATTCTTGTCTCACAATAACGTCACGATGACTTTGTCGTACCCTTGATATTTTGTGTCTTTTGGTTTGTTCCTTTTTTCACATCTATTTATTATCATGACAGCTTTTTCGCTTTAGTGACGTATGCGCTCTCCTTCGAAGTGTTATATTTGAACATGAGCAGAGACTGCTGGTGATTCTCACAGGCCATGCGTTCCTTTCTTTTTCTCCCACAGGTGTTCACGCTCTCCTAGACCACGCGCTGAAACTTTCAAAGACCGCCCAGCACAAGATCATCTGTGTTGTGAGGCAGTTCGACGGTAAGACACTACCACAGGGTTCCGCTATTATTATTTTTTTATGATGGCAGAGATAATGTGGCTATATCGGTTGAAATCTTCCTCAACTGAACCTTTATTTACATTTATACGGGCGTGGAACTGAGTAACTTGTTCACGGCATTTATGGTCAGCAATACAACATTGCGTTTTCTTTTTGCTTTTTCAGTGTTACATCAACAAAACAAAGAGGTTATCTGCCCAGATTGTAAATAACGTTAATGCTGGCCTTGACTCGGAGCTTCCTCTTGTTTTTACACGCGTACCCAGCTATTGCGTTTGAGAATTCGAGCCGTATGCTATGAAGCAGCAAATGTGAGGCTTCAGTACAGCTTCCTTGTCCGAGCGACGGCGCTAGTACGGAGGGGTGGTCTTATAGACACATAAGTCAGACGCTATTGCACGTCCTGCATTACAGCCAGCAGATGATGAGAGATCACGTCTAAAGTCAAGTGCATCGCGTAGCTCCCACGTTACTGAAAAGGATGGCGAAGGCGCGAACGAGTAATTTATTTGCATGAAATTGGACATTTTGGCAACTGTGCAGCCCGCCGACTTTTCTGCGAACAATAAATCGTCCAGTGATCAAAGGATAATGACATGAGGCGATACTAAAAACGTTCCGGCAATTAAGCACATTTCGCAAGCGTGCCTAAACACTGTACGCGCTCGTTACGAGATGAAAGTTCTCCCTGTATTTGTATTTAACTCTTGGAGCCTTGACAATTAACGGTGCTTTACGTCCCAACACGAAGTTTCAGTTTGGGGGATACCCTGTTTGGAATTCCGGATTAACTTTGAGCACTCGGTGTTCTCCAGCGTCAACGAAAATCGGATTACGCGAGCGTTTTGCATCCTCTCCTCGTCCGAAGGCAGCCACTGCGGCAGAAACTCGAACCCGTAACGTTGGGCTCAACAGCATGGCACCAGAGAAAATTAAGTCCCAGCGGCGGGTAACTGTCGCAAACTGCTATAAGCTGAGCGCTTGGGACTTGCACATCTTGTGAGGTTGATGTCGTAGCATAGTTCTGACCTAGCATTAGACTGCATACAGGTTGAGCCATATTCTTCTCTCTTCACAGTTTTAGTCGAACTTTTGCTTTATTCACTGCCTCGATAATTGTACTGCGTTATAAAAAAAAAACATTGAGCTCATGCGTTCATATTCACACTTTGAATGAGCACCCCATATATAAGTGCCAGGTGGTTCATTTATACGGACGTTTGCGTGAATGTTCGGTGCACATGCTTACACTCAGAATATGCTGCATCAGACAGTATGAGTCGGGCCGTTGTGGAGGCACGAAATTAATTTCGACCACCGAGGTTAAAACGCGTCCATGTCTCGGCATGTGAGCGTATTTTCGTGTTACATCTCTACCTAAGCCCTACCACTTACGCCGCCAGGTGTCGAACTTTCGGCTATGTGCTTAGCTGAAGACCTCCTTAGCTGCTGAGCTAATGCCGTGCTTCCAGCGTCACTCTCTCGCGTCACGAGATGACAGACATAAAGCTGTCATCGCTTCAAATGCAAACAAGCAAATCTGGCGTTTTAGAGCCCGACTAAATTTTGAGTAAACTGCTAAAGAGCCGTGGCTGGGACTCAGAACTAGGGGAGACTTAAGCAATCAGTTCTTGCCCAATTTTTCATAGTGGATATGTACAATAAGCCGTCATGACACTAATATCAAAGAGAACTTCTTTCCTGACTACCCGCGTTAATATATATATATATATATATATATATATATATATATATATATATATATATATATATATATATATATATATATATATATATATATATATATATATATATATATATATATATATATATATATATATATATATGAGGTGAAGTCGAAAAGTAAAGAGACTTTTGAGAAAAGGTACATCTATTCTAATGATATAAAAATGAAGCATAGATTGTTTTTCTACACTACCTCCCCGCAGTTCAACGCACTTTGCCCAACGTTTCATAACTTCTTTGATTACGTCGGAAAAAAAAGTTTTTAGGTTGCACTTGTAACCAATTTTGCACCGCATCAATTACTTCTGCATCGGCTCCAAATATTCTTCTCCTGAGCACTTCCTTCAATGGTCCAAACATATGAAAATCGCTTGGAGCCACGTCTGGACTGTATAGCGGGTGTTTCAGCAATTCGAATCTCAACTCCTTTATTGTTTCGGCCGTCCGTTTGGCAGAATGGGGCCGAGCGTTATCTTGCTGCAGGATGACACCTTTTCGCAGTTTTCCACGACGTTTGGATCTGGCCACAGGTTTCTGTTTAGTTCGCAACACATCACAATAGTTCTCACTGTTCACAGTTTTGCCTCTTGGTGTGAAATGAACGCCTGCCACACCTTCCATGTCGCAGAATAGTTTCAGCATAATCTTACCAGCTGATGGTTTACGTTTAAGGTTCTTAACTTCTGGCGATGATGACTGTTTCTAGACCATGCTCGCAGACTTACTTTCTCGTTGGTGATGATGTACCCAAGTTTCATCTACAGTAACAGTTTGCAGTAAAAATCCATCTTCCTCGCGACGATAACGGGCCAAATGTTTACGAGATATGCCCAACCTTTGCGCCTTATGTTGCGCTGAGAATTCTTTTGGTACCCGCCTTGCACACACTTTCCGAAAATTTAGCCTGTCATGTAAGATGGAATACGCTGAACCATGAATGATATGTAAAGTAGTGGCGATTTCGTCCACTGCGATTCGTTTGTCTTCCATCATCATAGCCTCAACGACTTTCAAATTGTCCTCATTCGTTGACGTCGATGGCCTGTCCGATCTTTCCTCGTCACATAAAGAAGTTCTTCCCTAGTTGAAGCGCTCTGTCCGTAGGTCTTGCTTCGCAATAAACAACTGTCACCATACTGCGCTTGCATTCGACGAATAATTCCCGCAGGTTTAACACCTTCCGAAAACAAGAAACGAATCACTTCCCTCATTTCCTTCTTGGTGCAGATCGACAATGAAGTTGCCATGTTTAACGGTCTGCTACACTCTAACGACCAACGCGGCAATAACGCGTGAATAAAAGTGACACGTTCCATAGAAGTGTTGCAGACGACACTAATTCAGCGCTGGATACTGGATACTAGCAGTGTGAGCAAACCCTGGTGCGAGATACTGCAAAAGTCCATTTACTTTTTGACATCCCCTCGTGTATGTATATATATATATATATATACACACACACACACTCAAGGCTGCCTCCATCTGTCCATTTGTCATAGTGGATAAGTACAAGAAGGCGTCATGACACTCACTAACATCAAAGAGCAATTTTTCCTGACTGCCCTCGTTAAAATATACATGCAATAATAAAAGCTGCGTCTATCTGTCGGACAGCTAAAGTCATTAGCATCATTGGCGCGTGCGCGCACACGTTTAAGGGCATGTTTTTGCCTGTCACTCTAATGCACTGTCACTCTTATGCATAAGCTTCTGTTTAACAGTGTGTCTCAGGGCATCAACCTCGACAAGGCCGTCTGGAGCCGCTGGCAAACATCGTAGCTCTGACGCCGAGCGTTAGCCGTGACAGTGACTGCAGCGGCGTGACCGTTACGCCACCGACCTTCGGCGGCTGCGATTCATGGCGCGAGGAGCGAGGGCCTCAAGGGTGCTGCGGCCTTGTCAGACGTCGTGCCGTGAAGCGGCAGTGCGGTTGCCTTTCAACACTACGGCATCGCCTGCTGTTTGTTGCGCCACCACTCAGGATGAGTGTCGCAGTGGCTCGGGCAATTTTGTACCTGACTTTTTTTCCTTATGCATCTTTTTGTTACTGGAAGAATCGAGAAACGGCGCAAGAATATCGAGTTGTCCTCGGAAGACGTACGCCTATTGACATAGGGACTTCCTAAACGCCGTCTCGTCTTCCGAAGCACAGCTCTCTGGACACACCGACTAAGCTGCCCGAACGAAACCTCCATTGATCGCCGATTGCGAAATGCGCTGGGGCGTCGCTTCTGCCATATCAAAATGGCCCGTCTTAGACGCGTGTCGCTGTGTGTATATGCTATATATATTTGTACTCTCATCTTATTCTTCGGCGGACAGGATAGGCGTGGATCACTTTCCTTCATGCTCTGGCAACACTCTACATAAACTTCAGCCAGTAATGCTACGTTTGGTACTGTGAATGACCGTCGTTCCCTTCCATTTGGCGCCACTCTTTTATGCCCAGCAGAAGCGAGCCCAACGTTGGGCAAGCGCGCTGTTGTTGTTCCGCGGCCCTTTTTCTCCGAGCTTCTCAAGTAAATCTGTGCCCCGCCATTTTGTGCCCTAACGCAATCATTTAATGGCGACGCGTGCACCGTCGCGCTCTTTTGTGCTTTTGTTTGTTGGTTTTTAACGTGCTTATTTGTTTTATTTTTCGGTCCTCACTTTGGCATTTATTGTTTTCTTTTCGTTTTATTTTGTACGCATTTGTCTTGCTGCCTTAACCAAGCAACCGACTAAATGAGGGCTGCGCATAAGCTGTTCTTTTTTGCGGGTGTTAAATGAGTAATCAATTCTCCTGTGTGAGGTCGATATCAACCATTTTGGTGGATCTTTTTTAACTTACAGCAATACACGCATAGCTGCAATAGAACCTTAACTTCATTAGCGCTGCGAATAGTTGACGTGTCAAATATCGCACTGGATGCAATAGGCAAGAGGAAGAAAACAGAATTGATTGGGAGGGGAGAGAGAGTCCCCCCCTTCCTTCCTTCAAACAAAAATAAGAAACAAACGAATGGAAAACAAAATAAAAGGCAGCAGCAACACGTATCAGCACCACCTATGGGTATTTCCGTTTCGATACCTGGACTCGATAACAGACTACGGCTGCGAGCCCTTGCTGACAAGTACCACTATATACTAACAGAACACTGTAATCAACGCTCTCGGGAGCTCGCCGAGGTCTACTAAATTGTTAAATCGTAGAATGCGTGTAGCACCAAGCCCTAAAAAATTCTGAAAAAACAGGAGATCGCGGTTTTAGATGACACCTACACACGAGGAGGCAATTTTCTATGGCTTTGGAAGGGGGCTAGTGCTGATTGTTACTTCAAAGGTTTCTGCGTCCTGTTGTTGCGGTGCGTCGTGTAGAGTTTTCGTGACACGTGTACGTATTGGTTCCGCCTTTTTATGGCCAGTTCCTTCTCGCGAAACGCGTAAATGCCGCTGTATGTGCATACCAAACGCTCATTTGATAGAAAACGCATGTCCCGTCAATTTCCTCCTTAGTCCGAATTCCGTACACGCTGGTCGATATTAATCGGTTCCAACTTGCCCCCGTTACGGCGATCTCGTTTCAGTGCGAGGAATGTAGTAATATTTTACTACAGTGTTGAAAGGTTTGAGATACGACGGACAGCAGTTCCGTATCTGTCTATCTAACGGTACGTTCGGCTGGTCGCTTTCGAGCGCTTTAGAGCGCTCTGGTGGCACACTACATTCGGTCGGTCTAAATCGAGCGCTCGGAACATGTTTGGCTGCTTCTTTCATAATGTCGCCCTCCAGCACAGAGCACTGGGCCACGCTCTCACCTTCAACATGGGAGCGCGAGCGAGATTTGGCGGAGTTACAGTCACATGGCTGTTGGAACTCCCGTTGTTGGCATGGGTTCTGCCACGGCGGTTGTGGGCGTGTGCATAGGCGCGCCTTGTTTGTTTGCAGCAAAAGAAGCACTCACACGTTTCCTCTTCCGGCATCCGATCATCACTGACGAGTGACTGCAAGTTCGGTTCGGTACGCTTTCTCTGGCTTCGAGTTAGAGCTCGTAGAATCCAGCCGAGTGTACCAATCCATTCTTCGTGTGCAAAAGCGACTGTGTGCAGGACGCTCTGTTTTACCCCTCACCTCCTCGTTTTCATGTTGTTGGCTTGGCATAATCGCGGACGATACAAAAGTGTAATTTTTGCCGCACACAACTAATACAAGAAAAAAAAGTTGTTTTTTTTTTCTTTCAGTGTTCATAGTTCTGGTAATCATTTTTCACAAGTGATAGCAAAGGTTACGAGGTGATAACTAAGAACGAAGAGATCACAAGGGATCCACAAGAAACAGATTGATCCGTAAGGCGTTTGTGAGTATGCGCGTACACATTTGCGCATGTTGACTTACCTTAAAAGCTTTAAGAATACCACACAATACTGCTCTTTCATCATGTACCTCAAGTTTTGATGTCCTACCTTCGACTTTCTTTAATTATAGCAAGAAAATTAAAGACGAAATAAATGTCACTGAAAAAAAAAACGTTAACTCGTTGAGAACGACCCTAGCTCGCCAACGAGCAGAAGTCATTTACTGCGGATGCGTAAGCGAGATGGCGACTTCGAAGGTAAATAAAAACGAAACAGCGCAGTAGGCTCAAGTACAAAAAAATATATATTTAAATAAAGGAAAAACCTCGCGACCTTAGATTGCCCAATCGCTAACAGCGAGCACGCGTCATCGCGCACCGTGAGGATGGAAAGGAAGGACACGCAGGAAGCAGTTTGACTTTTTTTTTTTCCTGAGAATTTTTAGGTACTTTTTCTCCCTTCAATTTTCTGGGAGGGAGCGAAGTCAAGTGGCACGTGACAAGCCATTACCGTGAAAACATCGATCTCGGAAAAACTGAACAAAAATAAGCTTCCCGCGCTTTGAGTAACTCGTTCTGGGAGCTCGAGTAGACTGCGCCGACGACGTTGCGCATTGATGGGCGCGTTTCGGTAATGATCCCAGCCACTTGCATCGTCTTTCTTCCGCGACCAAACTGAGCTATTCTCCTCAGCAGGTCGTGCAACTCTGCTATGCTCGAGTTTGAAGGAGTACTTGAAAAAGAGTACGTGCCGTGTTTGTACAGCACGTACAAAGCGAGGTTCGCCGTTTCGCGAGCCTTTTGACCCGCCTGTAAAACGTGCTCAGCCTCATTAAAACCCTTGGTGCAAAAGAGCCATCCTGCAGGAGGGAACAGCTTGAAAAGAATGAAAGCGCGTGAACAGAGCTTATTTGCTGGTTTAAATTTGGCACACTTCAGATATAATCAATGGATCAATCAATGAATCATTTAATCAATCATTTACTTACCGTGCCCAGGGTCAACACCAAGGACTGAGTTCTGGCCGTACGCACACATGAAAAAAAAGAACACATAACGCAAAAAGGAAGCTGCATGCGAATATAATTTAAAAAAAAAAGACAGAATCTAAAAAGCTAGTTACGAGAACGAAAGTGTACATACAACAAAGCGCAAGGTAAGTACATAAGAAAAAGTGGCAGAAAGGCAGTTGAATAATGTGTGAAACTACGAAACCACAACGCAAAGCTCGGAAAAGAACAACGACAGCAAGTTATGAAAAATATCGAGATAATGAAAATAAGCGCTATAAACGCTCAGAATCTATGGACGGTTGAGTATTTGTGATGACAGGCGGGAACATCGCAAGGTGTACATTCTCGGGGGATCTTGCGCGGACTACGAAACATGATACAACTGAAGAGCTCGGGGCAGATGGGGATATTGTGAAGGAGTTCGAATAGAAACAGAAGGTCAGTGCGATTACGTCGGCAGTAAAGCAAGGGCGATATCAATAATCCAACAGTGCTAGAACAAGGTCCAGTGTCCGTGTTAGCAAAGCGGTGATGATATTTGCGCGTGTACTTGTTTATCGAGTGACCAGGTTTCACCGTCTAAGAAATGAATTGAAATAAATGAAATGAAAATGTTATCAATCAGCGCAGGACTCGCCTGAATGTATCGGAAGTTTCTCGAATGTTGTCGATGGTTCTATCCACTGTCTTTTGTCACCAAACCATGTGTGATCTGATTGCATGTATGCGCAATGCGTATTGTGTAGAACTATCTGGGAGACACACGGACACCTGCGGTTACTCTGGAACATTCGATGACTCATGTATAAAAGCCGACGCGCTTGACCCGCTGATCAGATTTTCGACGATCGCCGGCTGTGTTCACCGCTGTGGTTTTTCTTCTAGTGTAGCCTGTTTTTGAGGGCATAGGTTCGCCCATTAAAAGGCTAGTTTCTCCATTGACAGTTTTTCTGCTATCTTCACTGTGACGATATTTGCTTAGAAACATTTTATGGACCCTATCTATAATGTCACGGTTGCATCTATAAATAGCATTCCAAACGACCGACGTGTATTCGAAGACAGATTTTTTTGTGCAACTTGCAGAAAGGTGTAGAAGAATTGTATTCCTTCGATTGTCTGCAAAAAAGCCCAGAGAGCGCATGCTCCGCATTGCAGCGCGTTTAGTGTGAGTAGAAAGGTGTAAGCTTGTGTCAAAAATTACACCGAGATCATTGATCTCACAGGCCTTACGCAACAGTACAGAATCTACAGAATAAGACAAAAAAATGCGGGCTGTTTTTGGGAGTGAAAGTCATGACTGTCGTCTTAGCAGCATTCAAGCTGAAGTTATCTTTGCACCATTAAAAAAAAAAGATAGGTCAGACTGCAGAAGGCGACAGTGATCAAGAGTGAATTTTCTGTAAAATTTTGGTGTCATCAGCATATGGAAGAAATGAGGAATTCCGAGCAGCGAAAAGTACGTCATTAATAAAAATAAAGAAAGAAATGGTCCTAATACTGCTCACTGAGGGGCACCGCGAGTTGCCATGTGAAAAGAAGACAATTGGCTACTGACGTTAACATAACGTTATCTAATAACAGAATTACTGCTCGAGAAATTGACAACTGACGAGTCAACACCTAAGTGCGTAAGCTTGACCAGTAGCACTGACTGGCTGGCTACATCAAAAGCTTTGCTGAGGTATAGCTTTGCTGCTTTGCTGCTGCATAGTAAATGGTGTCGCCTTGCCCCCCTCTCTATATTAGCTGCGCCGAGTTCCGCGCCATTACACTTCTGACATTCTTGATAGGGGTGCGGCGAGAAAGAAACTTATGCCGATTCGGAATGAATGAGTTCTTCACAATAAAATGTAATACGTTGTGAAAAGCAAGCTGAAAAAATTGTCGACGTGGCACAGAGAATACAAATCTGGCGATGATTCGAGACATCGGTTTTACAGCCAGACTTAAACGCATGGCAAACACAAACAGTTTTCCACATGTGAGGAAAAGTGGACGTATTCAGAGTTCTCATATATTGGTGTCAATACTGGAGCAAATATACTGCCCTAAGCTTTTAGAATTGCCGAGGGGATGCCATCAGGCCCGCAGGCTAGGAAAGGTTTCAAGTGCTTAAGGTACTCGCTTTTCATCAAGAGAGAGAGAGAAAATAATGCAGAGAAAGGCAGGGAGGTTAACCAGAGGTAGTTCCGGTTAGCTACCCTGCGCAGGGGGAAGGGTTAAGAGGGATAAAAAGAGAAACAGAGTAGAAGGGGGAGATAGAAAGGGAGACAAGCACGAACAAAGCGCGTACACTACAGAGCGGTAGGGGGCAAACAACACAGCACTAGATATATGAACCGTTGTGTGCTGCTGACTGACACCAACGCTGAAACCTAAAGCTTTATATAATGATGAGAAATGGGCAGCTTAACAGTTCGCGACTACGTGGACTTCTACTTCGCTAGAGTCGAGCCGGCGAAAACATTCTCCACGTTTACTAGAGCGCTTGCCGATACACTTCCAAAATGCCGCCGGCCGGTAGCAGGTGCTCTTTTCCAAGAATGCAATATATGAGTCATAATCCCGCTTACAGGGGCGTTTGCAAGGAGCCTGAAAAAAGCGGAATACTTCTATCCATTCACAAGGCACAGGACTTGTAGATTTTCGGTGTGTACGATCTTTGTGCTTTAGGGCTGGCATAAGTTCATATGAGAACCAGTGGAGATATTTAGAGCGCTTAGGTCTGTACTGGGGAATTGGTTTGCGCATACGGCCCAAAACAAGCTCCATAAACTAATCTACTTGGTCATCAGCATTGCTTTTGTCTGTAACCAGTGACCAATCAGTGGTAGAGAAGAAATCATATAAATTGACGTGATCATCACGTTTGAAAGTGTGATGATTACTTTTCACTAGTTGAAGTAGGATTATCATTTCTTGTTTGGCCTGTCAGCTCAAGCAGAAAACTGCGGCGCTCGTGAGTTCCGACGTAAAGGGTGAAATCCCTGGGTGCTTCAAAATTCTCGCGACTCTTCACTTTCTGTAGTGGTTTCTCCGTCAAACGTTCGCAGCCCTCACAGTCTCATGCCCTGTCGCACAACAAGACTACACGCAGTATTAACGTCAAACATAGTTTACTTGGCGAGGAATTCAACTTAAGACACATCTTGTGAATAAGATTTATTGTTCCCCATTCAGTAGAGGGGAGAAAAAAAGCTGAGCGAGTTCGTCATTGTCGAACAGGTTGCCACACCAGCGTGAACAAAGAAAGCTTGATTGAAGGCGAAATAATTTACCTCAACCCATCTCAGGAGGAATTTCGGCTTTAGTGCGACTAGAATTGAAGCAGTTCATCGACACATTGTACTGCAACCGCCGAAGCGTGTCATGTACGAGCCGCGTATGCATCCCGGCTGCTCTCTCGCCCTCCCCACCAGACACGCAGCCTCAAGTAGCGCCACGGCAGCGAAGTCCCCGCATGAAGCGCGTGTCAGTATAGATTCAAACAAGAGCGTCTGTATGTATATGGCGCGGGTTTGACACCGAAAAAATTTTAATGATCTTTCTTTTGTCATCGAGGGGCGGGGGGGGGGGGGGTGCAGCACACGCTCAGTGGCTCATATCCACTGACCCAAGTTCGCGTCAAAGTCGTTCGTTGAATGGGTGCACCTATTCCAGTTGCACTTATCTATGGACCCAAGTTCTTTAAGTGGCGTTCATTGAAGTTCATTGAAGTGCGGCACATACGCCGTGGCGCATATCCAGTCATCCAAGTGGCTTTAAAGAGGGTTATTGAAGAGCGGCACAGACCCAGTGATTCAAATTTGGATCAGAGAGGTTAATTGAAGTGCTGCACATACTTTCTTTATACATACCCAGTGACGCAACCTGTGGTGAAAGAGGTTTATTGAAGAACGGCCCCTAAGTACTGGCACATACCCAGTAAAACAAGTTAGCGTGAAACGAGTTAACTGATGTCGTTTAAGTGTGCCACATACCCAGTGGCACATGCCCAGTTACACACACACACACACACACGCACGCACATGCACACGCGCACACGCGCACACGCACACACACACACACACACACACACACACACACACACACACACACACACACACACACACACACACACGAGAAAGTTCCCGAGAAAGTTCGAAAAATGCCCTAAGAATGCGAATCGCAATAAAACCCGCCTAAAGCACAGCGAAAACAAGCCAGAAGAGCCAAGAGCCAAACAAGCCAAGCGTTTTTGCATTTCGCCCCCATCGAAATGCGGCCGCCGCAGCCGGGATTTGATCAAGCGACCTTGCATTTAGCAGCGCAACGCCAAAGCCACTAAGCAACCACGCGTGTCAGTGCACAAACTCGAGTCTAAAAATAAACTGAGTTATCGTCCAGACAGAAACGGAATACGTTAAGAGATGTCATTGGCGTTTGCGATACGAAATGCGCCGCTAGAGTAAACGCGTAAATGTAAAAGAAGAATGTAGATGACGAGAAAACGTGAGCACTCCCAAGGCTAATGTCGTACAGTTCTCCGCAGGAAAACGATTGGCAGTGCCCCAAGAGTAAACACGAAAAGATTGAAAACAATACAGGCTGAGAGCACGTCCTTTTTTACAAGAGAAGCACAAAACAATTTGCGCGAAACGTCGCTTCAGCATGGGCTCAATGTAATCCAGACAGGCCAAGTTATAAGCTAATCTCGAAAATACGTGTCTCAAATTATTCACGATAAATGCAGGTCGATGTACTTTTTCGTGTCTAAGAGAGTGTATTAACAATTCGCTCTCTTTTAACGAAACACCGCTCAGAAGTTATAAAGAGTCTAATTTACATAGGAACTTGATATTTCATTATTCTAATGTACCGGCTCGCTTTCGTGCACGTGGGAACAAAAACAAGAACTTTCATTAGCCGTCTGCAGGAAAGAAGTTACAAGAACATAAGTTACGGTGGTATGGAAATTTTAAAAAGCGAAGTTTCGTTTGTGTAATATCATGAATGGAAAATCGCTGGTCTTTTAAAGCTTTGTAACACCGTTGATAAGCGCGTTTTTGCTGCGCAGCGTAAAGAAAAAGGTTCAATGCGGACGGCATGTTAATGAAAGAGGGGGGGTCAAATCTCAGTAGTTTAGATTTCAGAGGGCGTTGCAGAGTGCCAGCGTTTGGTCTAAGTATTAGAAGTCTTTTGCTCTTCTACCGCGGGGTTCCTACTGGCGCAGCCACTGTTAGGCAAGCAGAAAAGCAGATTTCAAAAGCCAGGAAAGGCTGCATGCAGCCTGAAGAATGCACTAGAAGGCGCTTTCACTATTAGAGTATAGGAAGCGCCGATTTATATACTGCTATTTTTCACGTTGCGTCGTTTTATTATAGCAGTGTCAAGAATAACGTGTAGCCGAGAGCAAAGTCTTGCTTATACTTGATGCATTCTGTCACTGTCATGACCGGCTGCGGCACAAAGAGAGGACAAAGCGTTAGTCGCATGAGCGCGGCTGCGAAATTAAAGTTCGAAATCATATTTCTTTAATCTATAGATTATCATCCTTTGCTCCATCTATTTCGGCCAATAAACTTTTCTCTTTCTTTTTTGCCTGTTTTTGTGCCTACACAATGTTTTGTCATGCTCGGCTCTTGTTGCTCGCCTTGTTTGCGGCACCTGTCTGTAAAACGTGTGACACAACCAGACAGGAAATTCTGTCAAAAATGTTTAGCTTCAACTCAGAAAGCAGTGTTGCGTGACATATGGTGCAGCAACAAACGCACAAAAGGGTGCTATGTAGTTCTTACTCATGCAACACTTTCCTGCTGCTGCCTACAAAAAAAAATTAAATTCTGGGGTTTCACGTGTCAAAAGCATGATATGATTAGGAGGCACGCCGTAGTTGGGGACTCAGGATTAATTTGTAGCAGCCGGGGTTCTCTAACAGGCACCCGATGCATGGTACACAGGCGTTTGTGCACCTGTTGCCTACAAAGCCATAAGAACCACATATTTGGAATATTGCAATACGAAGTTTTTAGGCGCACGTAGGGTTAAGTTGCCGTTGAGCAGCTTAACGTAACGAGCAAAATCGTTATGAAGCATATTGAGGCGCAGTGTAAACATGAAAGCACTGTCCTAACGTTCTCTGTCTTCTAAGTACCTAAAGCGCTACTGAAGCGGCCGGCACGCAGTGGCCTTTATACATTTAACATAGACCGGATATTAGCTGCATTCACATGAACTTACGTGGAGCAGCTACATTTCTGTATAGCGTGTCAGTGCGACATTGCTGCTTTGAACGCGACTTTAACTTTATTACTGAATTGCCTCGCGTCTTTTTCCTTAGTGGAAAATACTCTGAGCCTTTGTCGCAGTGATGACTCAGATAAGTCGTTTTTCTCAACAACGCGTTAATTGCCGTGTGCTCTCAGCCGATTCGTGGTATGCCTTATTTTTCATTCCTGATGTCTGTTTCTTCCCCAAAGGTGTCAACGTCAACGACACCTTGGCCTCAACGTACGCCGATGTCAGTACACAAGGTTCGGACGAGGACACAGCAACGTACACCGAAGACCTGGTCGCCGACATCATATTGAACGTGGCGAGGAAAAATATTCACTTCTACAGGTGAGAACCATTCCGTTTTTATTGCCGCATCAATGCCTCCCACGTACTAGAGCCAAAGCATTACTGAGAAAAGCATTGTAACGAACAAGGTGGACAGCTGGGCCAGCTTTTAACCTTCAATATTTCTAACCATTCAGTGAGCAGAGAAGGAGGAAGCGACGACCTTTTTCTTGAGAGGGATTCATTCCTGACTCGTACTGGGGCAAAGCCCGAAATCGAGAAGATCGATTAGCGTAGCACATCGAAAACGGCTCTTTGTAACTTTTAAATGAATCGGGAAAGGGGGAGAGAGGAGCTTCGGGCCGCAAAGCTCAGTTATTCGCGATGACCGCCCATTTCACGAGGTGACTCAGCTGAACTACGTCATCAGTTTTTTAAACTGATGAATGACTCAATTGTATTCATTTTCGTCTACAGTCTTTCTGATTTCGTTTGAACCGAATTGAAGTTTCCCGAAACGCTTTATTTCACCTTAGTATGTAGCTTTGGGGCCTTATTCTCGAAACTTCTTTTGCGTACCTTCCGTTTTTTTTTTTTTTTATTTTGGGTGTCTTGGTGACTGTCTTTTTCTGCCGGCCCACTACCCCAGTACAACCACGACGTACTCTTGCACAAAACATTTATTGAGTAACTGGTCGGCTTTACGAAACATTTCCTTCCTAAAGAACGCTTGTAAATGGCTAATCACCTTAGCTAATATGAGACCCGATATCATGTTGGCCGGTTCCGATTTTTGAGAACTGATCTAGCAGCGCACTAACTTTCTTGCGCCCTAAAGCCAGGAACTTTTCGAAGCTTTCACTTGCAAAAAAAATATTTGCCGTTAACCGGTTATCATTTCGTATGGTGTCGCGACTGGTTGCCGGCGCCACTCTTTGCGACCTACTGCCGAACACGAATGAAATGCTTCGTGAATTTTCGCCACGCTCCTGAGCGCCAATACTGCAGTGCACATCTAGGGTCAAATTCACGGAGCTAATCCTCCCTGGGCGTACACCTTCCCCAATAATATGCCCGCTGTCCCGATTTGCCGGCACCTTTTCGCAAAAACCGTTCTGGCGCACGAGCTGCTTCTTCGTGCCCCATAATATTGACAACTACGCGTGCCAAAACTCACTTTCAATAAGAGCGCCCCTATGCTCCGCGCAGAGTGCGTCACTACGACGTTTATCGTATGCTCACCCGAGTGCTGTGCAACACTGAACGGCGAGGGCACCGGGCTCTTGCTATACCCGCCTTTCAATCCCCGTGACGCAGTGTTCCGTGGCACGCGAGCGGTCTGGACCCCGAGCTGTCGGCCCACAGCAGCTACTTGGAGAAGCTAACCGAGGCGCTGCTCACCAGCATCAAGGCCATGGTGGACGAGGCCTCGCAGGTCGAGGCGCCCGACTGGGACGAGCTGCCCCCGACTTTCCGCAAAG